>NC_082594.1:35947006-36247688 GCF_030936135.1 Gavia stellata
CATTTCAATTGAGCTTAGAAAAAGTAATTGTTGCATGCTCTAGTCAGATAGTGTCTTCTGTTTTTTTAATCAAAAGAATGGACTAAACTCTATATGCATTTACTGTCATGTGTTCACTGCAGATACTAAGAGTGTAGTGTTTAGTCAAATAAAGTGTGCCTGTTGCTACACTGCATAATGGAAGCTAGATACACCCAACCTGTACATACCCATAGTCTTTTGGGGTAATGCTATTGTACAAATGTTAACAAGGAACAAAACTGTCTTCAGAGATGGGATTCTTTTTCAAGATGACTTGGCAACTCACTCTTTCTACACTCCATATTACTTATCTACTATACCCATAGCAATGTTAAATAGTTTAAATCAGGTAGTTATCTAGATTAAGATAGATAAAAACCTTTATCCACTCATGGTAAACAAAGTGTCTGTCTCCCATTCATTGTGTGTATTTTGTATTTGTTGAGTAATCACCAAGCTGCTCACCTGGCTTTGTGGGTACACTTTGTCCAAAGCCTGTTGTGACATTTTGTTTGTGCTAATCTTCTAAATCCCTTCTACATCACCCCAACAAAAACTTCTAGTATAGTTGAACTTAGACTAATAAGATTTATATAGTGCTATACTAAGACTCTTAAGACAGGAATGGATTTTGCTTTCCATTACAAAATACCACCTCATCTTACTCCTTGCTTTATAGCTCATCTTGGCCTTCTTTTTAGGTAAGAGAGAAAGACTAGGTTTATTTTGTTTTGTTTTCCCAGAAATCATTGAGATTGGATTGTAAAAGTGTTAGGACAAATTATACAAGAATAAGAAAATAGCTGAAAACTAAAGACTTTAGTAGAAAACAGAATTCCAAATAGGGATAAATAGGGATAAATAGGGAAGGAAGGAAGGAAGGAAGGAAGGAAGGAAGGAAGGAAGGAAGGAAGGAAGGAAGGAAGGAAGGAAGGAAGGAAGGAAGGAAGGGCAGTATAATGACCACTGAAAGGCAGCTAACATAGTTAATGAGACATCTAACTGTTGTTAGATTGTTCTGTAGCCTTATATATAGCATTTGTTCAGGTCTGTTTCCTCTGTATTCTAATTGTGTTATTGTAAAGCAAGGATTTCTGTACATCACAGAAATATTGTCATTTTTAATACAAAACATCTAGGATTCTTATAAGAACACCATTTTAAAAAGATTAAATCAAAAAGTTTTATTTGTTCAACAGTCTTTGATGGAAATGAAATAAAGGAATGGCTTTCAAGCAGGCTGGAAAATATCTGCAGAATTCATTTCTTCCAGCAATCTGAAACACTGTTATGTTTGTTTTGATGATTTTTGTAGGATGTTGTGTTTTTTTTTTTTTTTGGGGGGGGTGTTAATGATCTTCTCACAGTTATTCAGATCTATCTAATCAAATTACTATCCACTCTGTGCTAACATCCCCTCCTAGGACACACCTGAGCATGACTGCACTGCTCAGTGGACCACCTGATCTGAGCACTATTGACCTGGAGCAAACCTATTCACACAGTGTAGCAGCAGTTTAGCTGCATACAGCAGACCTTATTAGCTTGAAAATAGCACTCAATACTACTTTGCACCACAGCCTAGGTGGTCCTGCAGTCAGAGAGTGTCAGCTCATCTGTCCAAATTGCAGTCATCAAAAACATTGTTATGGAGTTTAAGCTAGCTATCTAGGATTTCTATCTAGGATTTCTATCTAGGATTTCTACAGTCCAAAATAATACAGAGAAAGAGGTGCTTCATTGTCCCCCACCCTATAGAGGTGCCTATAACATGTGTTATTAATTTTTCTCTCAAGTATATCTCCTTTGTCTTCACTGACTGTAGGGGATGTATATGATTTACCTAGATTATTTTTGAGATCTAAAGTTATATAAAAAAATTTCAGTTGTGTTATTGATCTGTCCACTACTTCTACGTCGCTTCTATTTCACAATTCGTAAGATATTGTCCATGAATATATTTATTGATTTTAACATATTAATGCTATTTATTATAACATTTATTAAATGTCAGGTCATTGATTGCAACTTTGCACTGTAAAGGATCTGGTAATATTTTAGAACCTTTAATAGATAAACTGGTCCTAAAAAACCCGATGTTCTTAGTCATCCTTGTACCTTGGATATCTTTAACAGAGATTCCTTAACTGACAGAAGGAAACAGAGTAATTGAATTCTGTTCTACCTTATTTATCTTCAACAACTTGATTATATGTTTAAAATCAAAGGGAGACTTGAATGAGATTTTCATATTTATGTTTGTGCTTCACTTTGAAAATTGCTATAGAAGTCACTGGGAAAGAAGAAATAGGGAGTATCACAAGGAAAGATTAAAGTCACTCTTCTGATTCTAAAATATTCGAATGACCTAAGGTTATAATTTTCTTTTCTTTTTTATTTAAGCTGAATGAATAATTATGCAATACTGTAATAACATAGGCTTTAACAAACATGTGTTCAAAATTAAATATCTGAATGATGTCCCCAAGTTTTAAAGACTGCTTAAAATCTTTGCAGATTTGGGACTATGCTATGTGATTTTTTTATTATTTAGATCACTGGACATTGTGTTTGTAAAATTTCTTCATTATTGAGCTTGTATTTTCATGGTAACATTGTCATTTAGCACAGACATGAAAAATCTCATACACATGGAGGCATGACATAAGTTCCCATAGTATGGAGACTATCATTTAACTTAATGAACTGCAGATAATTGGCTTAAGAAAAAAAAAATCCAACAGGGTTGACAGTTTTGTCTTTAGAGCTGTTAGTGACCTATGTTATATTAAGAAAAACCTAAGTATGATTTCCAGCCTGTGCGCTCATATCACAATCTCTAACATTGAGACCTTATCTGGATTACATGTTATCCCACCCTTACACCTTTGTATTGTCTCTATAAAAACGAAAGGAGAAGACAAATGGAAAAAGGAAAGGAAGCCCACATTTCTAGACTTAGAACAGAACTCTTTCATCATGTCATATGCAAACAATCAAGCCTTCAGTATGGCAGCTGAATAGAAAATCAGTGGAACACACACACATACACACCCCTATCAGAGTGTGATTTTAATGTGGATTTCCTGTTCTCTTAATGAAAATTAAAAAAACATAAAAACCAAGGCATTTAGCGTCTATTGGCACTAAAGATTCCAGGCATGTTTGTAAGGAAAAGAAAGGAGAAAGAGGAAGAGGTGTGGTGGGACATGTTACACAAATTGGTTGACAGGCAGGCGCTCATCATTTGCTCAAAGGTGAGATTTTTATGCCAGAAAGGTTATTAGTCTTATGTGGGGAGTGTCTCAAACTACATGTCCTGCTCCATGGCTGAATATCCTCCTGGAAAAATTATTCAAGAATGAGAAATTCTCAGCATGACATTCTTTGATTTGCTGTTAATAAAGACGGCTTAGATCACAGATACATATCTTTAGGTAGGTTTCATTCCAATTAACTCAGATATCTGAAGCTAATGTCTGAATGGTAGTTAGCAAAACTCCCTTCATATTAGTGGAAAGAAACAAACCCTTTGGAAGTTGTGATATCCCATTTTAAGAGAGACATTTAAGGTAACATGAGTTGTCTTCAGATAGTGCCTGTATTGATAGTTCAACCAAAAGTAAGCATTGTAGGCCAGATAATTTTCTTTTGGTTGTCTGTGGTTAGTTGAGGTAAAATCTATATTAGACGTTTAGCCATCTGAACAAGTGTCCTAATGTTTGTCTTACTGTTTATCTTTGCATCAATAACTACTTAATTATTTTCGATGACACAGAACAGATTCAGAGAAATCTGTTCAGAACAAAAGAACAATTCAGAACAAAACCCCTTGCATTGCCTTCTTGCATGTGGGTTAGAACTCTCGTGAATAAAAAGTGATTTGGGGTCTTCTGCAAATGATACCTATCTGTCACCTCAACACTTCCTGAGAGAAAACTTGAACTTGGAAATCTATGTAACATAACAAAACTGATGTTCTAGATGAATAGATTGTAAACTATTATGGACAGGGCCTGTAGGACCTTAGTATGGTTGAGCTAGGTATGAGGGTTTTTAGGTGCTGCCAGAGAGCAAATAAATAATTCTAATGCTGCAGAACACTTATTTGTTTCTATTTGTTCTAATTTCCTTTCTGATTTGACAGTTAATGGGGGAAAGAGGGGGAGAAACATATGATGTCACATTCAACAGCATTTCAAATGCAGCAAGTGACAGCAGATAGTGCTATTGTCTGAGTTCAGAACATAACCGCAGAATAAATTTTTACCAACTGCTCCTGCTGTTATTTTTCCATAATTTTAACAGTAACATTTCAGCCAGGAAAAATACAATACATCAGCAGAATAATTTTGGGGTTTTTAATGTTATGTCTTGCAGTAATGCAAAATATTGCCTGACGTAGAATACTATTGGGCACTGAGGTTGGTTTTGGCACAGTAGAAAAAACTAATCTTGGAAATAGTAAACAAGTCACCCTGAAATGGAAGGCTGGTATAAGAGGTAAATGACAATTTGTTTATTTTTTTGCAGAAAGCAATTCCTGACTTATGTTTTACCTCTTTCATATTTATTCTTATTTCATTATAGAGTAATAAAAGTGGAAATACTTTAATCAGAAAATATTAAATATTTAATGATGTAATTAAACCATCAACTTCAGGGGGAAAATCAAACCAGTGGAACAACAGTGGACTTTTTAGTATGTTTTGAATTTTCAGTTCAGATTATTGTTTCCAAATCAACACATGATTTTTAGAAAAAAGTTTGTTCTTTCGTTTAGTTGTTTTCAGCTGAACATGAAATATTTTTCTTACACACACAGAAGCAAAGGGCTTTGTATAGTTATGAGTTTACACAGCTACACTGATTTCCCTGTATCACACCTCCAAGGAATATTATTTGAAGATTTACAATTGTTTTCCCTATCAGCTTTACAATTTATGGACAAATCCATAAATTGTGAGGTTTTAACACATGTTTTTTGCAGAAATGCATTCAGCAGATAATTAGATACTATTTGGCAAGAATTTCTGCTCTGAACGTATTCTATCAGGACTGCAAGCTTTCATATGGTTTAACCGCATAACTGCTACTATAAAAGGTCAGAATGGAGCAAAACATCTCTTCTGTTGTGCCACATTGCTGACACATCATTCCATTAAAAAGCTGGCTTGCAGGAGAATGCTGTTTTTCCATTATGGAGCAGACCTGTTAAATGACAGAGATTACAGCTAGCCAAAGTGCAATAGTTCCTCCTGTACGTCTTGCTATCCATGGACTACGTCTCCTTAAAGTACAAATTAATAAAGAAAAGTAGTGAAGAAGTTAATGGTCTTAATGAGGGGTAATTTTTTTTTTTTTTTGTGATATAGCAGCAGCTATTGTTTAGATATTTGTTCTTTGGATTCTATTTTTGAAAATATAAAACTTCATTTTCATAGTTTAGTCATATCAAACATATACTTAACAGACATCTAACCATCAACAGCTGTTGTGAAAAGCACAATAAAATGAAAAAGTACTATGAAATCGTGAAAGACACGAGTGCCCACAATGAAAGCTTAAAGAGCTTTTCATTCCAGTGGAACGATATATCTAGCATTTTAGTACTAATTTTATTCTTCCATCCACAAGAATGCTTCACATTTTACTGCTTAGCAGTATATATAAAGAGACAGTAGTTCTGCAAGGTATTTGTGACCTATTAGATCCTTGTATGACATCTCTTTCTTTTCCAGCATCTGTCTTAGAATAACTTAATGAAAAGCTTACAGATGATACAGCCCCAGCCAGTTTATCGAATTACATTGAGAATCAGGTCAAGATCTCCTGGAAAACAAAAACCATCACATTTCTGAGGTAATATATATATCTGCCTGTTATCTAGGATATGGTATGATTTTCATATACCTGATGACATCTGAGACTTTTGCATGGTGACAGTTGATACAGCAGGACGCGAATGAGTTACATGCTTCTGGAGCCATAGCTGGAGGCTAGTCATGAGAACTTGTGGCACTGGACACCTATTTTTGCATCCCAATCTCACTCCCTGTGCCTCCTCCAGTGCTCTGAGTTGGTCCTTCACCTGGTGTAGATGAATATTATTCCATTGAAGCATTTTTATTTCAGGTATTTGACAAAACTTCTATTTCACCTACTCAGTGATATGTATATCTCTAAACTTTTTCTCAAAACTCAGAGGAGAGAAAAAATTTTCATGTACATTCTGGAAGTGTAATAGGAGGAAAAAACTAGGCTGGTTGGTAGGCAAGGACTGCCCTACAAAAAGAGTTTTCAATTTCAGAGGTCTGTTTGCATAAGGAGAGGGCTTGAGTTCTTTTGGAAACCCCTGTAACTTTGGATAATGTGGATAAGGATAAATGGTTTAAGCTTCTCAGGGATTTGTCATGTTCCTCTCTTATTAACTTTTGGACATAGTTGGACTATGGTGGACATTTATGCCTGGTTTGATTGTATTTTGACCCCGGAGTTATTGGCTTCTTTGCATATTATTAACTTTATTTTTTGGTTAGTATAAAAACATCTGAGAAAATATTTGATTATTTATTTACATAAAGCTGGTTTCACTATTTGAGTAGCTAGAATTTACAGATGGACTTGAAATACAATTTTAATAAAGAATTTTTACTGCTTTTTCCTTTGTTCAATGGCCATAGCTGAATGAAATACATGTACCATATGAAATACACGTACCATATGAAATAGATGTACCATATGAAATACACTCCTCATTGATATTAGACTCTAAACTACCTCATGATTTAGAGAGCAAATCCCAGCACTTCATTTGCTTCATTGAAGGAAAACAAGATCTTTCTTTGGATATTTTAACAATCATATATTGAAAATATACTTCTTGCACCTTAGCAATCAATCATTCCAGGGGGTTATAATGAAGATCACAGGATCACAGAATCACAGGATCACTAAGGTTGGAAAAGACCTGTAAGATCATCAAGTCCAACCATCTACTAACACCACCATGCCCATTAAACCATGCCCCGCAATGCCATGTCCACACACGTTCCTTGAACACCTCCAGTGATGGTGACTCCACCACCTCCCAGGGCAGCTTATTCCAGTGCTTCACCACTCTCTCAGTAAAGAAATTTTTCCTGCTATCCAGTCTAAACCTCTCCTTGTGCAATTTGAGGCCATTTCCTCTTGTTCTGTCGCTAGTCACTTGGGAGAAGAGACCAACACCCACCTCTCTACAACCCCCTTTCAGGTAGTTGTAGAGAGCGATGAGGTCTCCCCTCAGCCTCCTCTTCTCCCGACTGAACAACCCCAGTTCCCTCAGCCACTCCTCATAAGACTTGTGCTCCAGACCCCTCACCAGCTTCGTCGCCCTTCTCTGGACACACTCCAGCACCTCAATGTCTTTCTTGTAGTGAGGGGCCCAAAACTGAACACAGGATTCGAGGTGCGGCCTCACCAGTGCCGAGTACAGGGGCACGATCACCTCCCTGCTCCTGCTGGTCACACTATTTCTGATACAGGCCAGGATGCTGTTGGCCTTCTTGGCCACCTGGGCACACTGCTGGCTCATCTTCAGCCGGCTGTCAATCAACACCCCCAGGTCCTTTTCTGCGGGGGAGCTTTCCAGCCAGTCATCCCCAAGCCTGTAGCGTCGCATGGGGTTGTTGTGATCCAAGTGTAGGACCCGTCACTTGGCCTTGTTGAACCTCATACAATTGGCCTGGGCCCATCCATCCAGCCTGTCCAGATCCCTCTGCAGAGCCTCCCTACCCTCGAGCAGATCAACACTCCCACCCAACTTGGTGTCGTCTGCAAACTTGCTGAGGGAGTACTCAATCCCCTCATCCAGATCATCGATAAAGATATTTAACAAGACCGGCCCCAAAACTGAGCCCTGGGGGAAGGGCTCGGTTGAAGATGAAAAGGACAGAGTTTAAACATAGTTAAAGAGCTAATGTATAGCACATAGCTTGTCTTGCATAAATGTTTTGGGAGATAATACAATACTGTAATAATAGCATATCTTGAAAAGTGGCTTCTAAAATTATCTAGGTCTTCATTACTGATAATTTCCTTCAAGCAGATGAATTTTAAGTAGTTTTACTTTGCTAGACTTTGTACCGAGTTGTTTACATTTGGCTTAAATGCAGTCTTTAGTTAATAATGGCAAGATCCTTCTGTGCACTGTTGAAAGAGAAATGCAACTAGCCTGGCACTCTGACGTGTAAACGAGACTCAGTGAAGAGTCAATAAACTTTGTGATTTCTGTAGGATATACATGGATAGTAGACAATTACATAAGGCCATTTGAAAGGGAAATATCAGTAATATGTAGGCATACACTGAAGTAGCCTTTGTCACTACGTATGTCTCTGATAACTCCTATCATAAAGAATGAAGAACTCACAATTCCACAGGGCCAAATCCAGCCATGCAGCTGCTACATCTCCTGTGCACAACTCAAAGAATACATAAATCTTGTTTAAATAGCTCCCGTCTTCTTCACTAGTGAAGCTGGAATTTTTTGACAATCTGGTACATAAATTCTGGCTCTCATCTTTCATAACATCTCCTCAAATATTTTCTCTCCCTTTCTTCGTTTTTTTAGAAATTAATTCTCTTTTATCTGCATTTTATTCTTTGTAACTGAATGCACAGCCAATGTGAAATTGTGCTATATGAAAATTATCTCCTACAGTTGTCATCATAGACATTTAAACCCTTCGTCTTTTCTGAATTAACATTTTTATGCCCAATTGCATTATATGTATAACAGTAGTTGTTACTGATGTGATGCTTTCCATGATTTAGCAACATGTTAATATAACCTCATATATGTAGACCGACTCTCCAGCATATCAGAATGCTTTTTGGAATAGGAAATGAACAGAACTTTCTGAGACAGTTGCACTAGTACCAAGCTGTGTGAAATCCCACCCCTCCTCCATTTGCCTCTGATTATCAATGCCAAATAACATAACAAATAACATAACAAATAACATCAAGCCAAGATCTATGGGTTGGCTAGTTCTTAATCCATTTAACATGTCACATGGTGATAAGACCATAGTGATCATATTTGCCCGGCAATGAGTGAGATTCCTTACAGAATCCAAAATGTATGACATTTTGAATACCACATTTGTAACCTTATCAAAGGAAGATAGCAAATTAGTTGCCAATATTTAGTGGAATAAATTATATGGCTTTAATTCTTTACTAATTAAATAATATATAATGTAGTTTGTTGTTTTGCCCAGGGCCGATACCTTATTCGCAGAGACAGGTTATTTTGTTTCTTTTTTAAAGTGTTAATCCAACGTTAGCTTTCTTCTCATTCTATGATTTCCCCGGTGTTATAACACTAACTGAAAGTCAGTGTTAATGAGCCAGTGTACTCCTCAGCCAGCATTTTCAGAATCCTCTCAGGTAGGTTACAGAAATTGCTGGTTTTGGAAGTACTCTTAGAATCTGCTGTTAAAATGTCCCTTAGATACTGTTAGGATATAAATTAGTTCATCATTGTCATTGGTATAAGTCTATTTTATATCAATAATTTTCCTATTTACAGAACAGTGAATTTTATGAAAAAAACACATCTTTTGTGCCTTAATACTGACATTTCATTCGTGTTATTAAAGTAATAGACTATTTTGATTCCTTCCACTTTCAAAGTAAGAAAACACAAATGGAAAACCAACATGTAATATAAGTTTATGTACCTATAAATATATGTGTCTACATATATGTCTATCTAGATACATAAATGTTGATAAATATATGTAAGAAGCATACATATCATCTGCACATATACATGTAAATATGCATATAAATAAAGTTATTGTATTACATACAAATATACAGTTGCCTTCTTATTATCTTTAAATTTTGTATAGTGTCTCTTTCATATCTTATTATTCTTCAATAAACTTCTGATGTTGATTTTTGTTCATTATTGTATATCTTTTCTTTCGTTCATTTAATGAATATTTTTAAATCAAAAGCTGCTTTATCAATTTTTTATTAAAAAAAGTTTACAAAATGTTTTTGCATTTAAGGTATCAAGTGAACACATTGAAAATCATAGCAACAGGGGTGAAGGTCATCAAATCAATTGACTTCAACAATTTTTAAATACTATTTGAAAATTGAACTTTTATACTGCTACTCTTATTTCAACTGGGTTGTTTTCAAAATTATTTTGACAAAAGTTTTTCTTGACTTCATATTGTTATAAACCAAATGCTTATGTACTATAAAAGTATAAAAGTCCAAGTGTGACAGCTTTTGAGGTTAAGATAAAGCAAATCAGTTTTCAAAAATACGTAGTACAGGGTTTGGAAACTCATCTAGCCGTGTCTAGACACAGAAAACAGTTTGGATCTCCAGAACACTGAATTCCCTAATACAAACTGCGAGAATTTGGTGAAGTTATACAACTATTACTATTGTTTAGAGTACATTCTTGATAGATCCAAGACATAAAAAGATTATTTTTGTGCATAAAAACAGAATTTGAGCTAATTCTTATTGAAATAAAAGGTTTTCTTGCTATTCCTTAAGTCTAAGTTCAGTTTTACACTCTTTATTAAGAAGAATGGATTAGCACTAATATATCCTTCAAGAAGGCATCTTGTTTTGGAATATCCCTTCCTCTTTTAAAGTATTCTTACTTTTACATCCTTGGAAAATCCTAGATATGCTATTATAATAGGAAAATCCTTCCCTCTTTTGCTGTTAGTGTCTTGGTAGGAATGAATATCCTTGCTTTCCAAAAAAGAAGAGTTATCAGCTATAGCCTGATGTCCTAGACACCTAAAGCAACTTGGCAAAGATTTTACATTCAAGAAATGATTGAAGAAGCCGTAAGCTATGTCACCTCCTTCACACTAGGTAAGATCAATGATGCTGTATAATGCCAGCCAAGCATTTTCACTGAGTGACAGGTGACAACACCCGAATAACAACTAATATCTTGGCAAATACACAGTAATGAAATACGTGGCAAAACTCTAAATTACTACCTTTGTAAGCAATGTGATTAGTTAGGTATGTATTGTGAATACTTTGTGTCAGGATGGTGTGCCTAAGTGATAATTAAAAGATTAAATTGTGGCTCAATTGACTTTGCTGTGCGATAAGCAATTAAGCTGGTTATCAATAAATATCCTGGCCCTATTTGACATATGATATGGTAAGTAATGTGAACAAGTTTGGTACAACATGTCAGACATTACAACTTGTGCATATGGCACTTGTTTTCTTATCTACATAAACCCTCTGGCATAATGAAATAGAAAGTATTAATTCCCAAGCATTATTAATCCTTTCCTTTTCAAATAAGTAAAGAGAAAAAGAAAAAGAAAAAAAAAAAAAGCAAAAGAAAAAGAAAAAAATATTTCCCCAAGTAGATTTCTCAATATCCCTTCCAAACTGGATGCAGTGTGCTCTGTAACAATGCAAAAGGTTAAAGACGTGGCAGGTGGAATCTGATTTGCAAAATAAGATGACAGCTAATACAGTGTAAATATAATCACTGAGACAGTTGAAGTATCTCAGTATTTCACAGAATATCACCTAGAGAACTAACCCTAAAAGGAACTCTGGTGCAGTTATTTTAATTAGGACAGGAAAAGTTAGTTATCTGTGTTTCTAATTTAACACATAATTTGTTTGACAAAAGGCTCCCAAATTGTAAATCAGTTTGGGTAAAGCTAGATTCACTGTCAAATCTATGCTGAATTTGTCTAAATGGTTCAGCTTAATAAAAAGGAAAAGTCCCACTTTAACTAGTTAGGCAAATGCTTAAAAAAATAGTTTCCAGGAAATAGGAAACAAAGATTCAGGCCTTTGCTGCAGTATGCTTCAGAAAGTGGATTTGATTTGAGGTTCCCCGTATCTTAGTTGAGGAGATTTTATATTTTTTTCAAGCATATCCCCACTCTAAAGCAGATTCTGTAGGCTTTTATTAATTTTTCTGTAATTATGGGATTTGATTTTAGATTAATTATTATTAACATATAATAATACGTTGAAATCTTCCTGTAGGTGTCTACATGAGATCTACAGGTGTCTACGGGAGATCTACAGGTGTCTACAGGTGTGTCTATCCTGTAGATATCTTTAAGATCCTGCTATAGTCCGTGGAGATAAGACTCAATCTGAGTGCCCTCTGAGAGACTATAAACTATCCAAGACATCTACACCAGGTTAGCAGGTAGCAACAACTCAGGATTTATGATGATCTATGCCCCTTTGCAGTGGATGATGAAGTTGAGGAACACACTCCATTTAGGTGTCTACACACCTAAAATGATTTTGTGGGCAATATGTCATTGCCCAAAGATAGCATTTTGGTATCACTTGAAATGGCCTATGCTAACCAAGAGATGTACATACCCAGAATGTAATAGCAGGACTTGTAGAAAAGCTGTGCCCTTCTGGACCAATACTTGAAGTCAACGGAAGAGCGATCCAGGAAAAGGGGTAGAAACTAAGGAGCGTGATATAACAATTTTAACTGCATTATTATTCATATTGAAAACTCTTCTGCATATATGTCTTCTTTCTCTCTCTGTAATAATTACTTTTGACTAAAAATGATTCTTGATCAAGATAAGTTCAGACAGAGAAGGCCTGACAAGCCACAGTCCAGAGGCCTTACAAACTCAGTAAAGAGCTTATGGCCTGTAACTAGACCGGCAATACCATATTACATGGCTACAGAATTATAGTTCAAGATTTTACCCATGACCTGCCTGTCTAACTTCTTGTGCAGAGACTGAAAGTTGAGCCTAATTCACCAATACTTCTGTACTGCTCTGATAGTGTAGAATACCGAAGAACTGTTCATCTACCCTTCCATGAAGGACCTCTAGCTGCATTGCAAGTTGAAGAGGTTGAAGCAACCAGTCTGCTGGTAGTTCAGAGTTTTATGCAGCAGTCAGAAAATAAATTACCCATATCGAACCTATGAGCATTGTCAAATAACCCTAGTGCACATAACCAAACATGTTTCAGGTGCTGACTCAACATCAGGTTTGTCACTGAAAAGTCAACCTTCTTCAAGAACAGATATCTAAAAGAATACATTATTTTACTTCAGTTTGGCAAACCACAGAAGTGCAGGGTTATTTAGTCTGCATTTTCCCATAAATGGCTATTGAGTAGTTTTTGGAAGGTTGTTTTCTTTGGTAGTCCCAACACACTTTATTGAGACAGATAAGCACAATCACATTTGTGCAACATTATATGATTGAAGGCACCAGGTATATTGAAGCAAATGTGACTCCCACTATAAAATACAGGGGAAAATTGCCTCATGTTCTGGTTTTTTTATGAAGAAATGAGAACACCTATAAACATCTTGAAATAAAAAATTAAGAAAAATAGATTGCTTTATAAAATATTCATGCAGTCCTTTCATGGGAAGACAAGTCAGTGATTTGCAGAAATTAAAAGGGATTCATACTCCTCTATAAAAAAAGATAAACCTATACATGTAGCCTTAAAATGCTTCAATATAGAAAACTGCATCACTTTCCTTTCAAGACTTTGAGATATATGTAAAATAACTGTATACTATAAGAAAGAAAAATAGTCAGACCTAAAAAAATTACTCCAAGCAACATGGTAATGAACTGAAATCTGAAGGCCAAAAGTAGTAGTTCCTAACTCATGGAGTCATAGTAAACTATGAGAATTCAGACTACACTTACACAGCTGTGCCTTTCATGTTGGAAAACCGCTAGCTTACTATGGAAAACTGCAAAATATATATATAAGAGAAAGGAAAACTTTTGAAATTAAATGATGTCTAGCTTCTAAACAAGAAGTTAAGTACTCATCATAAGAACAGCAAAAAAATAAAAACTGGCACTGCTTTTGGGAATGACAATTTCTAGTAAATTTGGTTAGAACAGTGATAAACAAAGCCATGAAGATCTTTTAAATGTTTTTTTGTTATTATTTTTTGTTTAGTGTCAATAAGAAGTGGTCTAGCCAACCTTTTATTATTTTTTCAAAAGCAGGAGTTCATAGTGACTTCTAATACTTTAGGCAGAAAAAGGTTGAGTGCAAAGAAAGGTACCTAATTGTAGTAAAAGAAAGGCCAGATGGTTCACTCTTACAATGTCCCTGAAAATAATCTGTAAAGTCTTTATATTTTAGTTCTGTCTGTTGGAACATTAAAGAAAATAAGGTCACAATAATGTCTTTCTTCGTATCACATCTTGTATCAGATTAATAACTTCAATTTTCCCAGTTCTAGGATGAAGGGAGCAGTTAGAGCAGTTCTTTGGCGATCCATAAGAGGTTGGCCCTGGCTAGATGAAAATGTTATTTGTGGCTTGTTGACAAAGCTAAAACATTTTAAAAGTATCAAAGCCTTTTAAATTTTCCTTTAGATTTTGGTTGGGTTGTTCAGATTGATATGGATGGATGGAATGGAAAAACCCAAGGAGCCACTGAAGTCTCTTTTAATGTAATATGGATAATATAAACAGTTCATAAATGAATACTCAAGTCCAGGTTTTTATGCCTGTTTGTGCATATCTATACATTTAGTGGTCTTCACAGTTCTATGAATGCTATTCAATTTCTGAATAGCCTTTTTTAATAAACAACAACAAAAGGATGTAATGAATTTACCAACTTGTGTAATAATAGTTTTAAACATTCTTCTATGAATTAATCATTCAGTCAGCCTACCTCAAGGTGTTGACTTTTTTCCTTTTATTTTTTTTTTTTTTTTTTTTTAAGAAAAAGGGAGATGAAATATAGAAAGTTGTGGTCATTGCTTAAATATTGGATGTTTTCTTTGCTTTAGCAAAGAAAATGTCATAAAGTTAGCTGTACCACTCCGTCATCAAAAATAATTTGATTTATAATTTTGTACATGTATTTATGTCTTGGATGAGTTTTAAATGATGCCTGAACATCCTTTGAGGAAAGACCATTTTTGTTCCGTTGTAGTTTCTTTTCTGTGCAGATACCTTGGTACATGAATTTTCCTCCTAATGAAGAGAATGAAATTAAAAAAAGAAGAAATTTGAATGTGAGAGGGAAACACGGGAAATATCCTTCTATAGTCTTATCAACCAAAACATGGACAAGAAACACTGGCTATCGTCATTAACTGTAATTCTCTCATTTTATCTGGTGACATGCTTTCAGGCAAAGCAATGTGTAGAGTCTAAAACATGTTTTAAAAGCCTTTTTTTTTTTTTTTTTAACAGCCGTTTATGTAAGCCGGAACATCCTGGTATTGCTGTGGATTTCAGAATTTCTTCCCTGCCTTAGAATTAATAAAACTTGTAGAAAATATCTGCATTACAACATTCTATTAATGTCATTAAGACTGTACTAGCATTAGAGAAAAGACCCGTCTGGTGTCTGATGTGCAGAAACCACCAGTGGAGAATCCCAGAGAACGCATTACAGTAACTTGATAAACATTTTCTTAGAACTTTTAATGGTTTATGCTCCAGAGACTTCCTGGGGTGAAGGAGGTGTCCTTGGATATGTCTTTCAGCAGATTTTTCTTGAATGAAACTATTTACATTAAAACCACTACCCATTTCACAATAAATAAAAGGTGGAAGAAGAAAATGTAGTGTACCTGTATGATGTGGGTAAAGTTTTTCTATCTGTGTATCTGTTGGAAAGAGATAATTTTTGTGTTTTGAAGCACCACCAGAAGGAGAAAAGAATAAAAAGATAAAATCAATGCTCATTTGATCAAAACTTTTTTCAGCAACACAACATGATGGACAAGTACCAATCATTCAGGTTTAGCATCCAGCACATTCACAAATAAGATTAAGTTTAAAGAATAACATTTCAGGGAAGTAGAGAAAAAAAAAGATTTCTGTAAACAGTTAGAAGTAAGTCAATAAGGCAAAACCAAGAGCGTAGTTCACAGCTCTTCTCCATACATCTCAGAGGAACAATGTTAAAGCCCGACACAAATAACTTCACAAAAACTGAGAATTCTGTATTAATATCATTCTTCAGTGTTAGAGAAGCTATTGAGATGAAAGGCTAATATCTTGTATTGCATGCATGATTTACCTATATGCTAAATTTCTGTGGGTTTTGTTGGCTTTTTTATTCATTTTTCTAAACAATGACTTTAATAGAAATATTCACAATTCAAATGTCTCTTCATCATTCTTTCACTTTAGGGTGAATTTTATCAACATACAAATCAATAAGTCAGAACTTGCTAGAGACTCAGATAAAGGTTTGATAAACAAGAAAAAATAAGGTAGCTTCTGGATACAGGCGGCTTTTTCTCAACTGCTGGCTGCCATGAATATCACAATAACTTAAAATAGCAATTTAAAAGATTCATTGCGTTTGCTACTGGTTTTACACCTTACACTTTTTTTCTATGAACCTAAATTTATCTTTGAGATCTTCTTTCTGTTTAGGACAATGTTTTCATCCTAAGACCGTTAAAAATACAGTCAAACAGCTAGTTGCCATATATTTCAAAGTGAACAAATGATTGCATATGAACATGTCATGAACTTTCCAAAAGGGCCTGTCCACTTAGACATCAATAGAATGGATGAAAGGTGCTCAGAAATCAGCCTGTAGCTGAACTATTCACATCTAACTCTGACCTCCTAAAGGGAGGGTGTCTGTAGTCCCTGATGAAACACAAGCATCTAGCATTGGTGGGATGATATACCATTATGAAAGGACTCTTATTATGGAATGAGTCCCTGTAAAATCTCTCTTTCTTATACTCTTTATTCTCTTTACTCTTGACTGTATAACTGTGGTGGACTTCAGTTACCTAAAAATAAGTGTCAGGTGCCATGTCAAATCTTCTGGACTATCCAAAATCACAGAATCACAGAATCACTAAGGTTGGAAAAGACCTGTAAGATCATCAAGTCCAAATGTTCACAGAGGGCCAGAAGGAGACCTTTGAGAGATACCTTTCTGAAGATGCAGCTGGAAACCAGCTGAAATATGTTGGCTCTAGGCACTTAAGTTAAGGTGACAGAATATTCACCCTTAGAGAGGGATTCAGCTCCAGATTACAGGCAGATTTGGGTACTATTTCTGAGCTCCTACTGTAGTCAATGGATCTACAATCACTATATAGGACTTGATTCAGTTGCTTTCACATGGGCATCAATTGTCATTTGAAATGCCTGATGGCATCCTGACTGTTCTCCAGATGCATGGATGCTTCATGTGTCATTTCCTCTCTGGGTATCTTGGATACACTATCACTGTTGAAATGGCACCAGAAGTCTAAGTTCAGTCAGTTGAGTAGAGTCTCTCATAACAAACAGCAGCCTAAGATACCTTTAAATACAACCTTTAGACTTAGAATCTGTGTTTAGGTCTATTAATACATGGATATATTTCAAAAGGTGATGACCATTAAAAGACTCCCATAGCTTCAACTGAAACAACTTAGTGTTCAGTATTTTTGAAAACTGGAAAAAACTAACGCATTGCACAATGATGAGGATAAATTCTGTTAATAATTATCTTGTAAAACACTCAGCCACATTTTGGCAGTGCATAAAGAGCAGTATTTTAATTTCCTAAGGCAAATCAGCAAAATTTAAATACCTTCATGACTAATCCTTGAAAATTCTACCTTTTCTCAATGCTCTGCTAAGTCTTTCTGAATGTTGGCATTTCTTTAGGAAAACCTACATGCATTTTGCAAGCAGATGTAGGCTTTTCTCTCTGAGCCTCAAGGCAGGCATATTCTAGGCAGTTCCCACACAGGGTAACTGCAGTTAGTAGGTGTACAGGATGATGTAGAAAGCCACTGTGTCAGCAGTAGGAGGCTCATAACATTTACTTAGAGGTGTCAGAGACCTCAAAGATTATGATTACTTGGTCCAGTAATAAAGTCTCTTTGGCAATGTTATTTCTATAGTTTTAGTCTGACCCAAACTTCCACCCCCGTATAATTGCTTGCCTTTCTACTTACATGCAGTCAAAATTTTGAGATATTCACTCCCAGCCATCAAAACTGAATGAGATCCTGCATTTTTTTCTTTTGTGTCTGCAAAATAGTTTTTCAATAGATCACTGCATTGCAGTGTTTCTTGTAAAAAAAAGAAAATCATTATTCAACAGAAATTTATTTATGCCCTATCAACATTTTAAGAAACCTTATGCACTGATAATGTTACCATGCAAAATGAATTATCTGAAAAATGGCATACCTGTAGCTGTTTTGTCAAAAAAAAAAAAAAAAGCAAAGCAAAACTACATTCACAAGTCCTTTTTCCTGAGCAGTTATTCCACAGAACAACATGGATAAAACTGCAGACAGATACATTATTCTTTATCATCTCCATGCAATACATTGGGTTAGCAAGAAGTTTTTTCTATATTAATGTCATATGGCTGAGTGGTAGGCCTCAGGACTTTTCCCTGTGACATTAGCTGAATAGCTGAGAGAAACAAGCTTGTTCAAGTGAAAAAGGGAAAAAACATTAAGACTGCTCCTTTGTTCTCTCAATCTTTCACAATGTTCTGACCGAAGACAAAGTGTGAAGAACAGAGACAGTGAGCATCTGAAGGAGGAGCAATACCAAAAGAAAGAATTACAAAGGATTTTTGAGTCATATTTCATTTTAATGTAACTTTGTTCTCTTCATGTTCTGTCTTTTCATCTGTATCAAAAATAAGAACAGAATTCAACCACTCCAAAGGGAAAACAAAACAAACAAAACACAAACCTTCTCAAAAGCCATCTGTAAAAATAACTGTTGTAATCCAAACTTTTGTTTAGTGCTTGTGTAAGTACATTATGCAGCATATATCAAGCATACACAGTTCTAGAAAAGACCCTACTGACTTTAAAGTATCCTTTTATGTCTCACACAGATTTTACCAGGATGCCCATCAGATGGGGTACTTTCCGGAAACAGTTGTATCCCTCAATATTTCCATTTGATTTTCTTATCCACAACCACAGATGTGAAAGATTGTGTTTATGGAATTATTTCATATATTGTGAAAACAGAAAGGATAAGATTGCATCATTATCCAAATAGCTACATATAGTAAACCAATTAACAGTAATGGAGCATGTATACCGGAGAACATAGCTTTCACCACTGTGAAATCCTAGTCATACTGAAAAACTAAAAAAGTATAATTCCTAAATGTACATATACAATATATTTGTTTATTTAGCACATCTCAAAGGCTAACTTCATTAGCGTAGAATCCCAATGACCTTATTAGGCATTCTAAATTTTCTATCCAAACAGATCCTTCTGTGGTGGTGTATATGTATATGAAAGAGGGTAAATTGACACATTTAGTGTTATAAAGCAAGTGTTAAAAAATGGTAAGATTATACTGTCTAACCTAAAAATGGGTAAATTCCATTTCCCTGTTTTTATTCCCATCTACTATATGGCCTTTTTGCCTTACTGTAAAGAGCTAACACCATTGATTTTATAACTACTCCTAAATCGACATAGGCATAATTCCAGTCCTGAACATCTGATGCAGACATAAAGTGCCTATACAACATTTCCAAGAATCAGACCAAAGGTCTGTTAAATGTGTACACTCCTTGCAAAGGATGAAAAATTAAAGGGTACCTTCTGAAATTATTGTCTGCATGAGTAGGATAAATTTAGCTTTAAGCTGATGAGACTTATAAAATAGATATAATGCTATGCATAACAGTGGAATTAAAAACTGAACCCTTGATGCACCAGACAGAGCTGTTACTTGTGCCACAGAAGAGTTCACAGACTGAGAAAATGCCTATTTTAACAACAATTAGAACTTAAAATGTCTGTAAATGACAAAGGTCCTGTTCTCAATTTTGGAATTTAGTTTACACTGAAGTATAATTTACTACTCTATTTCTTGTGTCCAGAGACGGAGGAAATTAATACAGATTTGATAGGTATTTTGGAAAGACTGAGCGTGTGTTTCCCACAGCAATGAAAAGAACTGTCGACATTTGGCTGATGTGATCACTTTACTGGTGTTTGGATTTTATTGTACGCATTTACCATGCATAATATCTTAGTGCAGCTATAGTCATTCCTAAGTGTCATTTTAATATTTAAAATGGAAGTAGAAAAATAAATAAAAGAATCTATCCTTTTAAATTAGAAATGCATTGTTCTATAAAAATAAGGGATTAACTGAATTTAAAAATGACATGGAAGATGAAAGCTGGTTAAAGGACTCTAGATATAGTCCCTTGTTGGAGGAAGTTCTGTTGCTAAGCAACAAAACCCACAAAGTGTTAGTTCATAAAATGCTGATTAATTAATATACTTAGTAGATAGTGAACAAAGCCATAAATCGTGCTTGCAAGGTTATATTAAAGAAGCAGGTGAAACTTTTCAGGTAGCAGCTTCAACATTCACTCAAAATTGGAGCCCATGATCAAACTTCCATTTCTTCCAATAGGGAGCTAAAAGCTGGACACTGATGCAGATTTCAGTCTAAATGTACTTATGTTGAATATCCAACACTATGAAGGCTTACTATCTTATTACGAAAGATAAATCCAGCTGATGCGAGTTATGAGAAATGAATGGTTACAAGAATTGCTAAGAACCTAGGTGGAAATATGCTACCTGATTTATGATTATAAATCAAATAAGAAAACTAAACAACGGTTGCATTTTTATATATCTGTTTCATATTCTGGTGCTGAACACAGCTGAGACTGCTGGAGAATAGGAGATGAATGACTTACTTATATTGTAATTTAATTGACTAATTGCAGAAACATCGTAAAAGCTTCAGCCCTGTAGGAGAAACTTAAATTGAGAGCTCTTGAAAGATCAAAAAAGAAATTAAATAGATTTTGGAAAAGAGAGGCTTTACAGTATCAAAAAGGTACACAGGGTCATGCAAAATTAATCAAGGAAGCCTTATGAGAAATCCTGCACAAAAGTGTGATTCTGGTAAAGCTTTACAACGTTGCAAGGCCTATAATGTCAGAAGGAAGAACATGGAAACAAAATAAACTTAACAAACGTAATTGTTAGTAAGCAGAGTAATTCAAAGAATAAAATGTGAGTAGCCAGAATGTTATGAACATGAAAATAACAATGGACACCAAGAAACCTTTGCTTGATTGAGATATGACTGCCTCGGGTATCTGTATCTGAAAGAAAACCCACAAAACCAATCCTATGCACAAAACGTTGTTCTTACTGCACGTAGATACAATGTGAGTTTTTGGAAAGGAGTCAGACCACCTGTGCTGGTTTTGGCTGGGATGGGGTTAACTTTCTTCATAGCAGCTAGTATGGGGCTGTGTTTTGGATTGTATGGGGCTGTGTTTTGGATTTGGGCTGGAAACAATGTTGATGAAGCAGGAATGTTTTAGTTACTGCTGAGCAGGGCTCACACAGCACTAAGGCCTTTTCTGCTCCTCACACCACCCCACCAGCGAGTGGGCTGGGGGTGCACGGGAAGTTGGGAGGGGACACAGCCGGGACAGCTGACCCCAACTGACCAAAGGGATATTCCATACCATATGACATCATGCTCAGTATATAAAGCCGGGGGAGGAAGAAGGAAGGTGGGGACATTCGGAGTAATGGCGTTTGTCTTCCCGAGCAACCGCTACGCGTGATAGAGCCCTGCTTCCCTGCAGATAGCTGAACACCTGCCTGCCGACGGGAAGTGGTGAATGAATTCCTTCTTTTGCTTTGCTTCTCTGCGCAGTGTTTTTTGCTTTACCTATTAAACTGTTTTTATCTCAGCCCACGAGTTTTCTCACTTTTACTCTTCTGGTTCTCTCCCCCACCCCACCTGGGGGGAGTGAGTGAGCGGCTGTGTGGTGCTTAATTGCCAGCTGGGCTTAAACCATGACACCACCAATGCTGAAAAAAACCAAAACTGGTGATTTTTACACAGGCTCTTCCTGTAGAAGACATAAACGTCCACTCTGGATGAGAGATCTAGAACTAGATTTTGTGACTGATCACCAAAAATGGTAAGAAATATCCACAGCTCCTCATTATAAAAACAATGTGGAAAGAAAACCATGATCAACTACACTAGTGGTCTTTATAGTCTGAGCTGTGCAAGTTTAGAAAACACTGGCAGTTCATAATCTCTTGGGGAATTTCAAAACCTGAACCAAACAGCTGTTGAGCTAAGAGGTTTGATTTATGACATTTTGGGGCAAAGAATTAGACTCTGAATGATATGAGACAGTTATCCTCTGATCTGAGCTCAAAGACGGAAGCATAAAATATGCCTAAGCATTTTCAGAGAGCTAGATAATAATAATAATTAGTATACCTTATATATGCCAGTATATAATGTATCTTCACAATAGCCACTGCATCTTACCATTGACTTCAGTAGCTTAGACATTTTTTACTTATGTTGTCTTCTTCAAAACAATGTAGAATTAAAATGAGCTTATGACTGTAGACTATCTATTATATTTTGTTATTTTATGTAATATTGCAATGCTGTGTGCTAAACCCTATCAGATGAATTATTTTATTTTTCCGTCTATACTTTAAATGTAAGTTTAAAGTCTATTCTAGTGAAAGAAACAAATATTTGCTGTATTTTTAGGATTTCATTTTGGCTAAACAACATGAAATTCACCTGAAAGTCATGGACTTTATGTGAAATGTGGCTTGTGTTAATTAGCCACTTAATAAAGCAGTGTTTCTATCATTCAGTTCTTTTTTTTGACATTGAGATGTTCTTGACATTGCAATTTGGGGAACAATTCTGGACATCAGGGACATCAGGACATGAATTTGTGAATCTCTGAGTGCATGAAGCTGACAGAGTGCAGTGCTCTGTGGAGGCAAGTGAGCTTGTGATGAGAGGGAAGCCATAGAGTTCTGCTAGGGAAGTACTCTTTTTACACTGAAATACCTTTATTTTCCTGTGACCAGAAAAATAGTCCACTAATACTGCTGTGTTGCACCTGGTATTTGAGTATGGGTCTGTATCATGCTGCTTTCTCACCTTTATCTGCTTCTATTACAGATTATGGTTCCTACCAGAGATTATTTGTTGGAGGAACCATTCTCAGCAATTTTCTGGTTTATATAACGGCTTAACATTCATGGGAGCGGACAAATTTTATCTTTGAGCCAAATGTATATGAATAGATTCCTTTGGGTGCCTGGTGCTATTAGAATTGAATACCTAATTCTAATAAACTTTGAAAGGGAGCTGGAAGACTAACAGACTTAAATACATCTGAAATTCAGATACTATATATAAAATAATACGGCAATGCTATTTTCATTCTTTATTAATTATTTTCACTTTTTTGTCTAAATTAACAACTTAAATGGAGACTGCTGCAACAAAATTGTCTTGAGAGCAAACCAGAACCTCTGTGGCATTTGAAGTTGTACTTTTTCCACTGTGTAGAAATACCCTGAATAATGTGCATTTGCTTAGAAATGAACTACAGCTACAACATCAGCTGAATTGGCTGTTTCCAACTCACTAGAACTCTATTTTTTATGTGCTTGAGAGACTTGGGAACTGAAGGGTGGTGTGGGTGGGTAGGGGGGATAGCTGTGCATGAAAGGCAAACATGAGATAAGCAAAGCTTGTATTCCCTTTCACTGGAATCTGTGCCTAATTGCTTTGCCCTTTTGAAATAACCTCGCACTGCTCAATTCTACAGTCCTTACTCCTACTGAGTAGCACTTAATCGTGAGAGAAGGCTACTGGGTATCAATGAGACTACTCAGAAGAATAGCACTGCTCAGACTGAGTAAGGGCTGCAGAATCAAACCCAAAGAACAAGTGCTGAAAGTTGTGCTGTTAAAGCAATTAGAGCTGTAAGCAGGATGTCTCCCCTTCTGGGATTTCAGTGTGACAATGAAGGCCTCACAACATTCTTTTTCTTCATGTTGACTTGATGGGCCAGTCACAAGTAAGGTAGGCAAGACATGATCGAAAAAAAGGAAGACTAATGATAAGGCTAGGAGAACACAATGACTTATGTTGCCCTGAAACTTCTGGGAGGAAGGACACCGTTGACTGAATCAAGCAGTGTGCTCTCACTACAGTTTTAATAAATAGTACTGCTTTGTAAGCATCATTTATGAGATGAAAAATAAACTGCAGGTAAGGTGATGCTACCTTTCTAGGGTATATCTCCTTAGTGGTTCCATTTTTTTATTAACATATCTGATATTCCACAGCGTATATTAATGAACACAGCATAGCAATTAAATACTTACTAAATAATTACTTAATCTTTCTTTGTTTCTAAACAACGTTGACCTCACTTTATTATTAACTTTAATATACTGTGTTGTGTTGCATATTTATTAATATTCCATAAACTGAAAAAGTTGAAAAAAGCACGAGGTCCATAGGGCTTGAAACCAGGAACATCACTAGCTCTGACAGTGAAATTTTACAAGTCATTGCCTACTTTTTATACTGACATTACTGTTTTTAGATATATATATTAAAAAATAAAGAAATATAATATATATATTTGCAGAACTTAAAATATATTCAGAGGCTAGTTCTTATTGTACTAAGCTATGTAGAAATAGGTGGTAAAAAGGACCTGTTTCAAAGTTCAGAAACAGGTTTAAAGTTCTAATTCTCCTATGGAAGCAACAGAAATGGACCACAATATCAGTTGATGGTAGCAAAGTCCAGAAAAGCTAATAAGAATGATTTTTGGATCGTACGTTACCAATATATCAGCTCTTGTTTTCTGATTAAATGTGTGAGAATCTATATCTCAGCAGCATTTTTTGCAAATGTAACTTCTTTCAATAAATCAGTGAGTGTTTGGTGGAGATTTTGTTATGTGAACCAAGCAGAATCTTAGAAAGGGAGAACAATATGTTAAAATAAATTTGTTCTGAAAAAAAGAATGCTTTGATACTAGAGACAAGTAGCTCAGCGGGAGCTTAAACAAACGAAAACAACCTTGGTGTTTGCTATTCTTCTCTGGTGACAGCTTTGTGGAGGGCATCTAGCTGTTGGAGAGCAATTTAAGAGAAGGATCTGGCAGCATGTAGCATCGTGGTATCACAACAAAGGAAGAAAATGAGATCTTGCTCTTTTTTTTCCATGAAATCCATACTGATAGTCTCTGTTTTCTATGTTGAATGTATTTATTTGGTGCCTGTGTGTGGTGGTGTGGGGGGATGTTTTTGCAGTAGTATGCTTTAAACTTACACTCAAGAGATGGTCCTGCGCTTCTGGAATTCTTTGTATTGGTTTGGTTTTTCTGGAGTTACTCAATAAAAAATTTGTGGTTGGAAAGATTGAAAAGGAGAGAAACATTCCCCAGTGAGGGAAAGTAGCTTCAGAGGCAGAGATACAATGTTCCTTCTTTTTCCCCTCAGGCAAGAAACAGTGGATGACTCAGGGGAAATGGTGAAAATGTGGACATACTTCTTATTGGAACACTAATAACATTCTCCCATTTTGCATTACTCATTTGCTTGATGACAATTGTTGTTTCCCCTCATGTGTTGCCAATCCTCCCTCTGCACAGGGGACATAATGTAACTCCCTGTAAGAAGTAGCTCTGTTTATGAAATAGTAAGGATGAAATTTCTTCTCACCTCACAGATTTTCATATGGTACCTTTCCAAGGTCTTTGCCACCAGGGACCTCTAACATAATGCAATGCAGCAGTGACTTTCTTCCCTCTGTTTCTGTCTCCAATAATGTTACAGGCATGCTGCTTTGCTGCCTGAACTTTCACGTTTTTCTTTCTTTGCTTTTCTTCCTTGATTTCCGTCTAGATTGTTAGCAACTGGGGTCACACTTCCTAAAGAATCATTAATCCTGAGCAAATACATCTTTCCTTTAATAACAGATACCCCTTTCCCATTTCTATGTTATGGTTAGAAAAAGAAATGTCATTTGCAATAAGCAAGATGCTACTTTTGTAAAAAGAAAAAAAGAAAAGCTTTTAAACAGTGCTTTGTAAGAATCCAAGATATACAAACAAATATCTTCAGTGTTGCTGGTGCTATCAGTCTCAATGATGCTGCTACAAGTTTGAGATAGTCCTTGAGTTTATTATAGG
Source organism: Gavia stellata (assembly GCF_030936135.1). NCBI lineage: Eukaryota > Metazoa > Chordata > Aves > Gaviiformes > Gaviidae > Gavia > Gavia stellata. The sequence continues at coordinate 35,973,069 of NC_082594.1, forward strand.
TATTGGTTACATAACAGAGTTTTATAATTCCTTTTCATGTATCCTTTTATCAAGAGTTCTTATGCATTGCTGTTTCTTCACTTTAATTTTGTAAACCCTGAAACAATTACAGTCAGAAAAATTCAGAAGAATAACATGTGCCAGCTCCAAAATTAATGGAAGACATTAAAACTTCCCTTCATTACAGTGAGGCTGGGATGAGGCTTTTTTAGTTTTCTGTAAAAGTTAGGAGATTTTAAAAAGGAAGGACGCAACAAGACACAATTAACTTAAACTTCAAACACTTTTCTCAAACTAAAAAGGTTTTTCTTTTTCATCAGAGTTCAGGGGACCCAAAAAAAAATAGAAAGAAAGAAAGAAAGAAAGAAAGAAAGAAAGAAAGAAAGAAAGAAAGAAAGAAAGAAAGAAAGAAGGAAAGAAGGAAAGAAAGAAAGAAGGAAAGAAAGAAGGAAAGAAAGAAGGAAAGAAAGAAGGAAAGAAAGAAAGAAAGAAGGAAAGAAAGAAAGAAGGAAAGAAGGAAAGAAGGAAAGAAGGAAAGAAGGAAAGAAGGAAAGAAAGAAAGAAAGAAAGAAAGAAAGAAAGAAAGAAAGAAAGAAAGAAAGAAAGAAAGAAAGAAAAGAAAAGAAAAACCAACTTTCTGTGTTGTGTGTGTTTCCTCAAAAATGGGCGGAAGCATAAATATTGAAGCAGCATGTTCAAATTTTGTCTCTGGGGAGAAAAGAAGGTGAGAGAAGGTCTTAGTGCAAACTGGGATGTGACTGTAAATGTCATGAAAAGGAACATTGCATCTTAGGCATTGCCACAGTCATTCCCTGGCCTCCAAGCATTTTTACATTAGTGGAGCTTTCACTGGAATTGCTTCTGGTATGCTGAGAACACTGATATCCTTTCTTTTACTACAGAATACCCTGAAACAAGAGATGATATAGTTTTGGTTGCATCATGATTTTTCTTAAATCTCTGTAGATGACTAATAGAATCAGAAGTAAAAATGAACTTTTTTCTTTTATTTAATATTCATGCAGTACTTTACAACACACATACTAGCAAACACTATTTTTTTTTATTAAATTACCTTTTGTTATAAAAGCCTCAATATTGAGTGTTAGAACTGATGAAAAATTCTATACTTTATTTAGTTATATTTAGGTATGTTTAAGGATATCTGGGTGTTCAGATCAAGATTCTACAATCATCAGGCTTAAGTTTAGGCACAATATGTAGTTTCATTAAAAAACAAGACTGCTAGAAATGTTTCAAATTAAGCACGGCTATTGGATTTGGTGTTTAGAGGTTAGAATTTCAAGTGTTTGGTTTTTTCCCCTGGATTATTTTATACTTATTTCTATGTACAAAAATAATAGTGATAAATACAAAACTAATGAATTCATTGCTCTGTAAAGTGGCTGTTAGTGTTCTACTGAAATCTCAGCAAGGAAGAGAAAGCAGAAGAGTCAGAGACAAGAAAGCATGTCTACCTGCATTTGCTTTTTTTTTGCTCAGATCCAGTGTTTATATTCAGTGAAACAGGAACAGGATAAAGATGCCCATGGGAAACCATTTGACTGCTGGGAGCAACAAAAAAGCCAATTTAAAGATTCCTGCCTGTCTCTATTGCTGTACTTCACACTCCGGATGAATAAAAAAAAAATGGTTAGGTCTGAAGCATAAACCCACAAACATATGCCAGTTCATGCCTTGCAAAAGCAATGGTTGTGTAACTTTAAATAGCTTACTTTTTTATTATTATTGATATATTAATTAACATTATCAGATTGAAGAGTAGAGGAGTGATTTTAGGTCATATTTGTATATGTTTAAGTAATATTTCAAAATAAATAAAATATTCAGAATTAAACTTAAGTAGCATGTTATAAAATGTGATTAAAACGTGAATAACATAATGCCCTCATTTGTCTGTGGAATAGAGTGTGGGTGTTGAAATTCTATTCTTTTATCTATTTGTCCCTGTCCTGCTGCTATTTTTGCTAGTCAGGGAAAGGTTTCCAGCCCATATAGTCTTCCATTTAGAAGCCTTTCTGTTGTGGGTTATAGTCAATGATTTAGCTAGTTTGTTGTAGTGCTTGGCAGAGCATCCCTAGGTTTATTTTCACAACTAAGCAAGATTTTGCTTGATGGTCTCTGAATTCAGAGTATTTTTCAGACAACTCAAGAGGGAAAATTGCTGATTTTTTGGAAAATGCTGCATTGTATTTCTTGAGTTAAAGAAGCAATCTTCACTTAGGATGATGTGGATAATTTACGTAACTCAACATAGCTAAAATTTTTAAAGAAAACTGTACCTATTTTTTTTAACCCTTACAGTATGACTGCAAAAGGCTATAAATAAGTTTCTATCTATCTCCTCTGACATGGCATTAGCAATTATAAGCCAGTGTTAATGTTTAAGCATTAATCACTTCTGATGCAGCTTTCAAAGCAAATTCAATAAGGCTCAGACTCCTAACACATTTGCAAAACATAGACTCCAAGTAGCATATTTGATTCCAAGTCACATTTTTTGTTAGTTCTGTTCCTCAGAAGGTTCCTGAAAGACATTCCTTCTTTAGATAAAGACAATCTTGTTTTGTTCTAATTCACACCACAGGAACCACTTTGAAGCTAAATGAAAAATCATCTCTGGCAAGCTTCATTCAAATAAATTATCACGTTGTTAAGCCACATACTATATTTTGTTCTTTACCTGCTCTCCTACATCCTGAGTGCTCTAACTATTGTGCTATAGCACAAAAGAAAGGCATCATCCTGTGGAACAGTAACTGTGGAAAAAAAGAAAAAAGATACAGTGTACAAAAAAAGAGAAGCGAATGGAAAAAAAGGTCCCTCATGAAGCAACAGGAAAGCTATTGCAAGAAACCTTTGTACATTAATCCAGTCTCACTCCTTCTGTGTAAAGGGTCATTCATGAGGGATAAAATTTTTTCACGCACCTTCAGAGCTAAGTTTTGGGGAAAGTAAGGGAAAAGTCTGAATAGTTTTGTTTTGATTCGTTTTTTTCAAATCGTCCCTTTCGACTATTTTTGCAACCATTGGTGGCCTCGTCCAATATTTCTTCTGGACAGTAACAAAGAAGACGATGCTTTTTGCAGGATTAAAAAATCAAAATCAAGTTAACTGTAAGTTTTTTTGTAAAAGGTTCATCTTGATTCTTATACCATCTTCATCATTCTGCTTAATGCTGCATATGACTCAGTTTATGTTGGCTCAGAAAAGCTCTGAAATAATCCCCTTGTGCAGGAACAGTTACCTGTATACAAGACAGTCTCCAGCCCTTTCATCCACCAGATGCATGTGAGGCAGTACACACACTCTTCATGATTGTTTGTCAGTGTTGCAGATACATCAGGGCTTCTGCAGTCTGTTCCTGAGGTGGTCTCATTTCAAGCACCTTGATGTCTGTGGGCCTGATTTCAGTGAAAACCAAAGATCTTTCAGGCTAACTATTGCAGCAGCCATTGAATGGAGGGTATTAGAAGTCTGAGAAGGCAGCTGAAAACAAACAAACAAACAAGAAGAAAACAGATTTGCATGGTGAACTGCAGAAAACAGAAAACGTGGAAGAGTGTACAGTCCATTTCCTTACTAGTGTTTACACACCTTTCCCAGGACTGTTTGAAATCTTCTCCTTCTAGAAAGGATCTGCAGCCCAGAATCTGTCTGAAAGAAAGTCATCTTAGGATGTTTTTACAGTCAGTATGGAGAAATTGGCACTGTTAAAGCATGAAACATCTCTTTCTAACACAATTATATGGTTTATACATTAAAAAAATTCTGTGGACTATATAGTCCGGAATGTCTAATTAGACCAATGCAGAATGTCTAAATAGACCACAAGGGCTTGGGGGTTATGTTTCTCTAATAAACTCAAATTCAGCTGGGTATATGTTTCTCAAAAGTTTGGGTATTTTATGAATTCACTTAAGGTGACTAATCTTAAGATAATGGCTATGCATATATCCTTTATCCACAGTGAGGTTTTGTTTAAGACAGGATTTTACTACTCTGATTTACTTAGACATTTTTCCTGTTTAGCTACAATGGTCTAAATTCCTCTTCAAGCCTTCAAAGTCAATAATGTCATGTCATGTCTAATCCTTGACCAGTTCCTCACTTAGATAAGGTATGTGTTTTATTCACAGTCAATCTGTCTAGAAAATGTGACAAAGTCTTTTCAGTTCCACTGGTGTTGGCAGAAGAACGAGATCAAGTTTTAGGTCATCATTTAATAGTAATTTTCCTCACATTCCTGTTACTTCCTCTTTTATTGTTTTGGTTTTGTTTTTATAGAAAGTGAATGCCTTTAAAGGAATTCAGGAGTTTGCTTTCTTTTATTTTAATTTATCATGCTTAGAATTACAAAGTAGGAGTTAAACAGCATTGTTGCAAGACTATTACCAAACCTCCTTCCCTTATCAGAAATAATTCTAAAGTTCATAATCAATGTCAAGATGAAAGTAACATTGGCCTGGATTTATATATATATATACACACACACACACAACACTATTTTTAATAGCTCAGAAAGGAAAAATAACTTTGAAATTCACTGTGTCTTGTTCCTCTTCCTTCCTTTTTGACTCTGACTTCTTAAAGCCTCAGAAGTTATCCCAAAACTCTTCATTCAGGAAATTTATTTTATTATTCGTGTTAAACAGTCTCTTTAATTTTTTTTTGTTTAATTTAGTTTATATTTTTGAATGATATGCTATTAATTCCATAGCAAAAGATACATTTTCATACATTATCAATTCCATTTAATCAAATTTATTTTTTTAGAGGAAAATTAAGTCTTCAGTGAAGATCACCATAAGGAGTAGAAAACAGAAAATTATATCAATCTCGCATATTAATACTCTATATTGGTTAATATCAGATGGCAAATATAACTAAAATATATTGTATCTATACTAAATTACAGGCAGTAAGTCCTTTAGACACCTGTTTCCCAATGATTTAGATGAGAAAAAGTTTTCTAAATGCATTTGTGGCTCTAGACTTCAATTTTTAAATGAGAATAAATTGTGTTATTATTTTATTAGGCAAAGCTGAAAATATCACTGAATACATTACGCAGTCTGTGCAGCTGTGGTGGTGCATTCCTTCCCCCCGCCCGTGGCCCTCTATATGATCTCAGGAATTACAGCTAGCCTTGGTCGTTGTGCAATGAATTGTGCAGTTAAGAGTCCCTTAACTGTACCAGCAACTCTTGCATGGCTAAGGTGGGGAACAGCACTGACCGTACCAGGCACTCCTGTTACCTGGCCGAGGTCAGTAAAGAGAGTGGGAATAATGGAATAATCAGTCATCCCCTGGCAGCCTTTGACACTGTTCCCCACAGTATTCTCCTGGAGAAGCTGGCGAATCGTGGCTTAGACAGGTACACTCTTCGCTGGGTTAAAAACTGGTTGGATGGCCGAGCCCAGAGAGTTGTGGTGAATGGGGTGAAATCCAGCTGGCGGCCGGTCACAAGTGGAGTCCCCCAGGGCTCAGTTTTGGGGACGGTCTTGTTTAATATCTTTATCGATGACCTGGATGAGGGGATAGAGTGCACCGTCAGCAAGTTTGCAGACGACACCAAGTTGGGCGGGAGTGTCGATCTGCTTGAGGGTAGGAAGGCTCTGCAGAGGGATTTGGACAGGCTGATCGATGGGCCGTGGCCAATTGTATGAGGTTCAGTAAGGCCAAGTGCCGGGTTCTACACTTTGGCCACAACAACCCCATGCAATGCTACAGGCTTGGGGATGAGTGGCTGGAAAGCTGCTTGGCAGAAAAGGACCTGGGGGTGTTGATTGACAGCCGGCTGAAGATGAGTCAGCAGTGTGCCCAGGTGGCCAAGAAGGCCAACGGCATCCTGGCCTGTATCAGAAATAGTGTGGCCAGCAGGACTAGGGAGGTGATCGTGCCCCTGTACTCGGCTCTGGTGAGGCCGCACCTTGAGTACCGTGTTCCGTTTTGGGCCCCTCACTACAAGAAGGACATTGAGGTGCTGGAGCGTGTCCAGAGAAGGGCGACGAAGCTGGTGAGGGGTCTGGAGCACAAGTCTTATGAGGAGCGGCTGAGGGAACTGGGGTTGTTCAGTCTGGAGAAGAGGAGGCTGAGGGGAGACCTCATCGCTCTCTACAACTACCTGAAAGGGGGTTGTAGAGAGGTGGGTGTTGGTCTCTTCTCCCAAGTGACTAGTGACAGGACAAGAGGAAATGGCCTCAAGTTGCGCCAGGGGAGGTTCAGGCTAGATATTAGGAAAAAGTTCTTTACTGAGAGAGTAGTGAAGCATTGGAACAGGCTGCCCAGGGAGGTGGTGGAGTCACCGTCCCTGGAGGTATTCAAGGAGCGTGTGGATGTGGCATTGTGGGATGTGGCTTGATGGGCATGGTGCTGTGTGGTGTGGGTGGGTTGTTTTGGTGTGGGTTGTGGTGTATTTTGTGGTTTGTGGGTGGTTTTGGTATTTTTTTGTGTGGGGTGTTTGGGTTTTGGGTTTTTTTTGTTTGTTTTTTCTTATGGTTGGACTTGATGATCTTACAGGTCTTTTCCAACCTTAGTGATTCTGTGATTCTGTGATTCCTTACCTGGATCATAGCCCAGGTGGAACAACACCATTGTTACTGAAATTCCAGTAATTTGCTGATGACTAAAACCAATCATCTTAAGAACCTATAAACAGCAGTCCCAAGTGAGGCCCTTTGAGCTCTCCTGGATCACAGTGGGCTGTGACCAGCATCTCCTTCTGAGTGGGACGCCTCTCAGAGTTCACAAACTTTGCAGTTTGTGAAATTTGGAGAACTGCTGCCAAAGCTGACAACGGGACCTGGGCTGAAACTGTTTCCTCCTTGAGGCTCAACACTTGCCCATTGAGAAATGCCAAGCTATTTGAAGTTAATATTTCATAGAACTCGAGGGGAATTTTTAACAGGTACCTTTGTACATTTATCTATCTATCTATCTATCTATCTATCTATCTATCTATCTTTGAATCTGTGTGAGTGTGTGTGCAGATCAGTTTGAGTACCCGATAGCACGTATAGGATAAATATTACCATTTTGAATCTGTAATTAAGTCACTGTTGTGATTGTAGTAAATTCTATTAACTCACTTTGCAAATGTTAAACTAATCAATGATTAAGTGTTGCTAAAATCTTCTGATCCACCTTAAATTGTGAATGAACCTTAGATTGCTGCTAAATACATATAATCTTTTAGATATTAAACCGTTGACCAAGTCTGAGATTAAGACTGGACCTAGCCACACCTAAGCTCCATCAGGAGTTTAAAAAGCAAGGTGGTCTACCCTGAACCTCGTGACTCAACGGGAGAGTCTTCCCTACTCTTGTATTTCTTCCATCAGGCATAAACTGTTGTCCAAGTCTGGGACTAGGAGTGGACCTAGCTGGTCTTCTCGGAACCTTGTGACTCAACGGGAGGATTTCTTTGTCCCTTGTACCCTTCCTTTCCGTTAGACATGAGCCATTGACCACATTTGAGAATAAGTCTGGATTCAGCTGCACCTAACCCCCTCTCTGAGAAGTTTAGAAAGTGAGGGGTTCCATTCTGAACCTCGTGACTCAATGGGAGGATCCTCCTTACCCTTTTGTTTCTCTGGTCTCTCTGTATAAATCATTCTGATTTGATTCTAATTTGATTTTCCTTTGTATGTTTTAGTAAGTAATAGAGTGAACCTTGCCATCAAATTCTTTTAAGTTGCATTTTTATAAACTTCTAGTAAAATCACTTTTGCCAGTACCCTTGATGATGATTCTTTTAGTGGCCTAAACCACTAATTTGCAACAGCAGCCTGCCCTACTTCTGTGATGCAGAAATTTGCATGTAGTTGTAAACATTTTAAAAGAAATATTTATTGTTGTGTTTTTTAATGAGTTGCAATTTGTTTTCATTCCTAGACTAAACAACATGGTGAGATATTTATTACAATGGGATAAATATTTCATTTTTAACATGTGCCTCTTAACTCTCCAGATTTAATTATGATGATGTGAATTCACTAGTCAGACAGGAAAAATAAATTATCATGGATAGCTCATGGAGATACAGAGGAGGTATAATGTTATAAGGCATCTGATTAGGGTAAGGAGTAAGATTATTATGATACACAGTTAAGAGGGGGAAGTCCCAAGATCAGAGAAGATTTTATAAATATTTAGCTTTTCAGCACTGTGACTATTTGAAATGAGTATCTGAATTCTTTGAGAATTATCCATTTCCTACAAAGATCCAAACTAAATTTTTCTATGAACATTTTCTGCTAAAATTCTGGGGGGTTTTGTGAATGTCAGACTATTCCAATGTTCTCTCAGTCTTAAAAACATAGTATTTCTGAACTCTGTACTGTGGACCCTTTCCTAACTAACATGAGATGCCATTCTTGTTGGCTTATGGAAAACTGAAGCCCATTTTTTTGTGCCATCTGTGGAACTGGAGAATTTGAGGGTTAATTACACTGTTGCCCTGTTTGGCTCCAGAGTCTTGTTCTCTACAGTCCACTGAAAATGATATAAAACCAAAGGTGCTTGCTATGGGATAGGTTTCTTACCTATTGCTTACTTAAAACGGTCAAGTTTCTTCATACAGAGTTTCTTCAAATTTCACTTTAATTAATATATTAATGTCACAATTTTTCAATAAAGACTTAAAGCTTTCTACATTTGAATAGCTTGGGCATCCTAGTGCAGATGACCACAGTTGATGGTAGTATGATGAGATGTACAGATTTAAGAGGCTGGGACTGTTCTTTACACATGGAAAACTGTACTTGCACGACAAAGGTTAATGGCAGAGTAATGTTATGAAGCCAGCCTTTCCTTTCTTTGTGATGATGGACTTATGAGCAATAAAGAGTATATCTAAAGTATTAAAAATGGACAAAGTGAGCTGCTTCAAACTGCAATTGTCAATGGGAATTATCATGTGACCTGTAAGTCATGAATGTGTTTGTGGGCCCACATTCTCTTTTAAAAATACTGAAGTAACCCAATTTCCTTGAAGTCCAGAAGAAAATAATCTGGATTTTAAACTTATTTTTTGAATTATTGATAGCCTTGAAAATGTGATAACTAAATAATAGAAGTTATTCATGCCTGAGTCAAACAAATACATGATTGCAATGCAGAAAACATTTAAGAATTGGTACATCAAGGTGCCAGAATTATATCACTATATCTCATCCTTATCCTTCCCGTTAATAACAAAAACAGGATTAGCTCCTCAAACCAATGGGCGGGCAGAGGGGTCATGTTGGTCCTCTGGAGATCTGCGAATGTGCGTGTGCTTGTGAACCGGGAGCGTGGGGTGTGTGTGCTGCACTAGTGACCTTCTGTCTCTGCCAGCCCAAGAGGAGGAGGGGACATGGCTGTCTGTGCCTGTGTCTGGTGTGAGTCCTGAAAGTGGGTGATGCTGGAGGCAGCGCCTTGACTATGGCTGGCTGTGTGACCAGCCATGTCTGTGTCTGTATGTCTCTGTGTGTGTGTGTCTGCATCTGTGTGTCTTTGTTTATGTCTCTGGGATATGTTCTCAGCTTTACTACTGGTTAAACCTGAAAACAAGAAAGTGGCAGTTGCATCCCTCAGCCTGAGCAGAGACCACAGCGCACTGGGCAGAAGGAGTCTTGGGCTGGACCTGCTAGAGGAGGTGGCTGCTCGTAAATCCCTTAACATCATATCCCCATCCTGTTCTTAATCTGGGTGGTGGGTTGACCTTGGTGGCTGCCAGATGCCCATCCAGATGTTCTCTCACTGCCCTTCCTGCACAGGACAGGGGGAGAAAGTAAGGTGAAAAATCTTATGGGCTGAGATAAAGACAGGGACATCACTCACCAATTACCATAACAGGCAAAACAGACTTAACTGAAAAATGGTTCTATGATTCGATGATTTTACGTTTCTATGATTTTATGATTCTATGACTTGGGGAAATTAATTTATTGCCAACAAAAGGAGTAGGGTGGTGAGAAACAAAGACAAAATTAAAAAAACCCCACCATTCCCCATTCCTACCCCTTTTCCTGAAGTTCAACTTTACTCTTTCTACCCCCACCCCAAGCAGTGCAGGGGGATGGGGAATGGGGGCTGTGATCAGTCCACAACAGCCCCTCTCTGAAGCTCCTTCCTCCTCACACTTTTCCCTTGCTCAAGCATGGGCTCTCTATGGGCTTCAGCTTCCTCAGGACCTATCCACCAGCTCCAGCACGGGGTCCTCCACAGGCTGCAGTGTGGATATCTGCTCCATTGTAGTCCTTCATGGACTGCAGGGGGACAGCCTACTTCACCATGGTCTTCTCCATGGGCTGCAAGAGAATCTCTGCTCTGGCACCTGGAGCACCTCCTCCCCACCTTCTTTTTTTTTCAAGTTATTATTATTTTGTTAAATGAACAGATATGTTATACTACCACTTGAGTCTCTTGTATGGTGAAAAGCATTGTTACTTATTGTGTATAGAGACTATGTAACACTTGAAAAACAACATTAGAAAATTCACCTCATTCTTACTGACTTTGTGTGTTGTGGTAGAGGTTAAGGATATATTCCTGTATTACTTTTCTGTCAGCAGCCTGCAGTGAAAATGAAATCAGTGCCCAGTGTGTCTCTAAGTTAAGGAGACTTCCAAATGTTTTTTAAGTAAAGTATTTATTCTTTCCACTAACATTCTTTAAATTTGAGGACAAAGGACTTATTTATACATTTATTATGGTGGAGATCAAGTAGAAAATCTAGACAATGCAGAATTTAAATACTAGGAAAACCACACTTATATGTTTTTCCTCATGTTATCCATTCTATTAGATTATTTGAGGTTGATTCTGTGATTCTGTCATTCTGTTCTCTTGTGCAGGGAAAATGATGGGTCATATAAGAGGACATGAACTTTTAAGCAACAGCAAAAGGAACCTTGGGTCCTAAATAAAGTTTACGTAACTGCAACTACTTACCTGCCTTAGTCTCATTTCAGTGAAGAGAGGTCAGCATTTGCTGTGAGGCTATTACAGGCCTCAGATGGGTTCCTTTGGGTCAGTGAGTTTCTTCTTCTTATAATTTCCTTTATATTAAAAGTACATGATTTCATTAAAATAGAAAATTAGGCAGAAGAATGGTGGTCAAATAGCAAACAGAAAGCACAGAAAACTAGATGAAATATACTGGGGGAATTTCACTCCATGCTGGAACACGTAACTGCTGATGTTGCCTGGAAGAGCAAATAATGCACTAGAACACTGCTACCTTTGATTCTGGAAAAGGAGATTAGTAAACTAAAAAAAACAACAAAGAGACAAGGGAAGCTTTCCCTGAAAATGTGAAGTATTTCAGTCTGTACGTTTCTATGATATTCACCCACTCCTTTCCACCACCAATCCAGGGTGGAAAAAATCATACAGAGCAAAAAATTCAGTCTGCTCCACCAACCCATTGCTAACCAACACAAAGTCGTATTGTCAATGAAATAACAAAAGTCAGTAAGACCTGATACACTAGTCCAAATGCAGGCAACTAGTACTGTATGAGACACTCTAGGATATCAGAAGAATTGGCATACAGCTGGTAGATGTGACATGAGATCGTTGGCACTGCTATGTCTTCCTTAAGCCACAGTAGAAACCAGGACACATACTCTAGGGCATACTGGATAGTACTACATATTCATCTCAGGAAAATGAGTAATGCTCTGGGTTTAATGAAACTTAACCAGCTCACAAGTTGAGGGTAAAAGCTTCAAATTAGAATTTTGCAAGTCTGGAGAAAAGTTTACGTTATAAAAGTTATTCCCAAGGTCTAGTATGGGTCTAGGCTATGGGTTCATCATAGCCTAAATTTTCAAGACCAGAAATCAGTAGCAAACCTGATTTTTGTGCCTTTTCACATTGTATGAGGAAAAATATTTTTTGTCTAATTAAATATTGTATAGTGCAAATTTTTGTTTGACCATTTGTTTTCTGCTTTTTCTATTTTCATGCCTTTTTTCTCCTTCTATATTCCTATTTTGGGCCACAGTGCAGGTTATTGTCGTCCAGAACCAGCATACACCTACTCACTGATAACTAGTGGAAAAGTTTTCGGCTATCAGACTTTTCTCATGAAATAGTATCTTGAAATAGGCAAGGAATCTTGCATTATTCCAGTATCTTTTGAAGAATTCAAAGGTATTGTTAGAACTGTCTAGCCTATGATAAAACTATAAAACTAAACAGAAGAAAACCCTAAGGCCTTTATACTCTGATTAAGACTACTTCTTTCTTTTGTTAATTGCTTTTCTTTTATTCTGAAACTGGAATTATTCAGCATTTGCCTCCTGTTGTGACTTCATTGGTATTTATACTGTGCTTTTAAAATGAATACTCCACAAAACATTTTGGATTAACAATGAATTATATAGACACCATATGTCAAATGCTGATTTTATTGGACAGTCAGCAACATTCTGTGTACATTTATGAATATTTGCTTTAGTGGTTGGTCTCTATTAATAGTGGGTTGCTGATGATAACAGAAGGACTCTTCCCAAAAAAATCTTCAGATCAGGTCCTGTAAAAAAATGTTGGCACACACAAACTGACTTTTGAAATTATTCTTTTTGCCTTCACATAGAAAAAGTTTGTAAGGACCACTAATCATTCTTTGGAGAAGGTGATGCTAGTGCAAAGTGTGCGTCACATCTAATTTTGTCTTGTAAATAAATATAATAATTTGACTGAAAATCACTTGTGAAAAGTATTATAGCAACTTTAAAAAGGTATTATGCACCTTCAAAAATCTAATGGTTTTTTTCATGATCTGCTAGCATTAAGAGCGCAAGCATATCTAGTATACATCACATAAGGTGTCAAGACTCCTCAAAGGTGGTTGGTATACATTACCTTGGAAAAAACAGTTAAAACTTAGTTGCCTTAGTTTCCCATCTGCAGACTGAAAAAAAATACACATCTTTTGTTTGTTTTGAGAACTACTGGTTACTACTGCTAATGCAGGTCTCTCTTAAACAAAAGAAACTATGAGCTTCAAATTATTTTCTAAATCATTCAAAGGACAGCTTTGAGATGAAAGTAACTAATAATTTTCACAGGTAAGTAAGATCCATGAATCAAAGATGCCATAATCACAGGGGTCACTGATAGGTAGAGGTAAATGTTTCCTCGTGTGAATAGATATCCATTTTACTTCTCACTTTAGTTTAATATTTTTGGTAATTCAGTTATGAATAGCTAACAAGGTAAAATGGAAATACAATGGTAAGAAGCTATTTGGGGAAAATTCAGCAATTATCGTTAGATCACTACTGCGTGCTTCTTTAATGTTCCACAGTATTATTTAAATGATCCATTTACAATGAGAATATCATTACAGTTTTTAGGTGTCACAGAGAAAATGCGCTCTATGCAGAGATTTGTATCAGAATAATTTTCAAGTTTTGGTCAAGAGAACGAACGATTCAGGAGTACAGACTTGCATGTAAACAGATTTAAAAAAAAGAAGAGTTATAGAGAGTAATGAAAACAATGTTTAAATAACTAGAATTTAAAAAAAAAAAAAATCCAAACCAAAACCATAAGGATCTTTAACATGCCAATTAATTGACTGTCTCACCCCTAGATTAATCTTCAGCATATTAATCTGTAAATGGTTTGCAACTGCTCCTGGTTTATAAACTGTATACATATAAACCTCATACATGGAAGGAACATTTACTACAAGTTTTATGAGTGAAATTTTGAAGTCAAATGGTCTAGGGTGAAAAAAAGGAGAGTGTAGAAGGTGACAATCATGAGTCCCATCCCAGTGTTTTAACCCTGTTACAATACTTGTATTTTGACCAAAACTCCCTATGATATGAAGACTTGAGCCAAAAGTTTAGAGAGTTCTGTGAGACTCCTTTTTCCTAAAATTTGCTTTTGTATTATAACTTTCTGCAACTATCTGCTTAAATTTTTGACAGTATAAAGAGACTTGATGATTTTCTGGTTTTCAAACCTGATATAAACTGTGCATTCATTATGCAAAGCTGATTTTTCTTCCTGTTTCTGCTCATCGCTTTCATTCAAACAAAAGTACAAAGCCGTAAAAAATTCTAATATTTATTATATTTTCTTGTTTAAATAAAAAGAAAATTGCTTTCAAAGCGAGACTCTGTGACTCTCAGAAATCAGTTGGGAAAATAAAAAAAAAAAAAAGAAAAAAAGAAGGCAAAATAGATGACATTTGATTTTCACTCTGGATTCTTCCAAAGCAGACCTATGGAGAAAATATACCACTTGCTCCCTGCTCAGCACTAACCAGACAGCACTGGGAGCAAAGAACCTTCTTAACAAAATGTTGATAATGTTAATACATCTTGTTTTTAACAAAGAATCATGTTCTGAAGAAGCAAAAAATGTTGTCAGGCATTTTCTGACTACATCTAGTTAGCAAATGAAAAAGGTGCCAAATAATGAGAGATACCCACAAGACAACATCTCCATTTAAATATTGTCTTCCTTGTAAAATGTGGGAGGAGGACAACAAAACAAAACCAAATACCCTTTTCCTGTGTTGGAAATTAATGGGCCACATTATAATCTTTTTTTTCTCCTTTAGGAACACAGATGACATGAGAAGATGGACAGGTCATTAGGCAGAAAGGAGACCAGATTAAATCACCCAAATACCAGGAGTAATCAATCAGGTTTTCTCAGAGGCACGCTGACCCCTTGAATAATTTTTTTTTCTTTCTCTACTAATATGACACTGCCATACCTTGTTTGATATCGATAAATGACAGTACATATCCTGTCATATTCTCCAATGGCAGCATGTACAAATCACGATGTCACTTAACATTGTTGTGAGATCAACTTTGAAGACTCTATTTATGGAGTCTGTAATATCACTTCCTGCAGCACCTGATGTCTCCTTGGAGGTCTACTACTCGAGTGTTGACCAGATCCAAACTTGCTTTACTAAGGAAATTTGACAAGGCCACAGCTTTGAGTAGTGTATTTGCACTTGAGTATCTCTTTGTACAGTAAAAACTAAATGCACAGAAAACCATGCCAGGTTGTCAAGTAAACTGTCTAAGTTTTGCTGTTGCTGTCATTCTTTCCTGTTAAATTTACAGTATTGTGTCTCTATATATTTGGAAGAAAAAGTTATAAAGAAGTAGATATGAGATGTTAAAAAATGTACAGTGCTGTTCTGAGTTGTTTCAAAGGCAAAGTTTTTATGTAGCTTACTTTAATTATATGATTGCAATTTAATTATATTATAATTATGGCTGCAATTACTGTTTTGTATGTTTCATTAAAGCTGCATACATTAATTGCACCAAACTTCTGTTGATGAGCTTAACTAATATAAGCAGATGTTTACAGCAGAAGAGCCTGGTTAGCCTTCTATTGTAACATTGCTCTTGCAAGGTGACTATCTCGAGAAAGCAGGTAACAACTGAGTATAATACTAGCAATTTTCAGTTTCTCACTTATTCTGTTTGTTATTTTACACTATATACACATACATATATATCTATATATACAAGCACACATGTACATACATATACACATATTTTAAACTTAATTCTCAGTCTGTGGAATTACAATAAGAATGAAATTGGCTCAACAGTTTACATCTATATTTTAAATGGGGACAACAATTGCAACATTTTTTTGAATTAGGAAATGTAAACAAAACACTTTTTAATACCAAGTAATCCAATGGGGAAAGCTCCAAGGGGGCCTAACTTTGCCTGAGTGCTTATATTTCCAATAAAGTAAATTAATAGAAACTGTATTTCCTAACCCATAGCTGTAATTCAGCACAGTGTTTTGCTGATCAGTTATGTACCATCTACATTCATCTATGAAAAAAATTGTGTATACTTTTTGCAGAACTTAAGTATTCTAAGCCCCACTAGGGGATAGGTACATTTTAACAGATAGGCATTATCAGTAGTAAAAATATCACTCTTGCATATTGTCAGAGTCAAGCTCTTGAATCCATGGAGTAGTTCTGTTGTAAAAGCATTGAATTTAGCATATTTTTTAATGAATATGAAAAATAAGTAAACAATTCAAACTGTTAACCTTTATAATCTTGGTATATGTCCCTGTTCATGCTTTAGTTTGGTAACACAGCACATTTTAATAAATGTATTTTCTTTGGACTTCAGAAATTGTTGTTGATCTAATCTAATCACAATTCAGAATGTGCAACCCCTACTCATCATGGTATACACTTGCTTATCATATTGACTTTGACTGAGAGAATTTAAATAAGCAAAGATGAACATGCTATTTTGGCCAGGGTTTTTGTTATAAGACTTTAGAGTGACTGTCATGATTTTTTCTGTATATTGACAAAAATGCAAATGGACAATGTCTCACAGTACTTTGTTTGCTCATGAGTTGCCATTCAGGAAGATCACAGTCTCTGCTCATTTCAGAATTTTGTGTCTGAACTGCAACACCCCATTTTGAACAGATAGTGGATATGTTCATTTTACATATGACATCCAGAGACTTCTAGCAATATCCGTGAGGGGAACAACATCTCGATGCTATTCTGTAATCAGGAACCCTATTGACCGTGAGAGAAACTCACAGCCAATATCCAAACCCATTTCTCTGGCTCCTCAAAGCTGTGAACCAGAGAGCTCTCTCCATTTCTCCTCCGTTGTCTCAGAGGTTTCCCTGGCCAGCCACTCCTCCTTCCCTAGGCACCGCAGACTCTGACTCTTTCTGCAGATGAAAAGTAGGTTGAGGGGGTACTAAATTAACCCACAAAACTTGGGATGAACGCAGGAGGATTTCTGCAGCAGAAGAACTTTGAAGAATCACAGACAACTGACATATATGTTAGATGTGTAAGTGTGCAGTGGGTTGACCCTGGCTGGATGCCAGGTGCCCACCAAAGCTGCTTTATCACTCCCCTCCTCAGCTAGACAGGGAAGAGAAAATATAACGAAAGGCTCATGGGTTGAGATAAGGACAGGGAGAGTTCTTTCACCAATTACCATCACGGCAAAACAAACTTGACTTGGGGAAATTAGGTTAATTTATTACCAATCAAATCAGAGTAGGATAATGAGAAACAAAAACTGAACCTTGAAATACCTTCCCCACTCCCTTCCCTTCTTCCCAGGCTCAACTCTACTCCTGAATTCTCTACCTCCTCCCCTCCAGTGGCACAGGAGGATGGGGAATGGGTGTTGCGGTCAGTTCATCACATGTTGTTTCTGCTGCTCCTTCCTCCTCAGGGGGAGGACTACTCACACTCTTCCCCTGCTCCATTGTGGGGTCCCTCCCACAGGAGACAGTCCTCCACTTATTTCTCCAACATGAGTCCATCCCATGGGCTGCAGTTCTTCACTAACTGCTCCAGCATGGGTCCTTTCCACAGGGTGCAGTCCTTCAGGAACAGCCTGCTCCAGTGTGGGTCCCCCATGGGGTCACAAGTCCTGCCAGCAAACCTGCCCCAGCGTGGGCTCCTCTCTCCATGGGTCCACAGGTCTTGCCAGGAGCCTGCTCCAACGTGGGGTCTCCACGGGGTCATAGTCTCCTTCGGGCACATCCTCCTGCTCCGGCATGGGGTCTGCAGGTGGATATTTGCTCCACTGTCAACCTTCATGGGCTGCAGAGGGACAGCCTGCCTCACCAGTGTCTTCACCATGGGCTGCAGTGGAATCTCTGCTCCTGTGCCTGGAGCACCTCCTCCCCCTCCTTCACTGACCTTGGTGTCTGCAGAGTTGTTTCTCTCACATATTATCACTCCTCTCTCCTCCGGCTGCTGTTCCACCACAGTTTCCCCCCCTGCTCCCTTCTTAACTATGTTATCCCAGAGGCGCTACCACAGTCACTGGTTGGCTTGACCTTGGCCAGCGGTGGGTCCATCTTGGAGCCAGCTGGCATTGGCTCTATCAGACATTCTTGCAGAAGCTGCCCCTGTAACCCCCCTGCTACGAAAACCTTGTCACACAGACCCAATACAGAGTGTTTCTCTGTGTGTTGTGTGAGAGGGGAGACAAGGCATGGGAGAGAAGCTGAGAGACTGTGTTTATGTGTATATAAGAAGGAGAAATCATAAACAGCCAAAAGAGAAACTAAAAGAGGGATTTTAAATTTCAGTAATGCCATTTGATGCTGGTATAATTTACTGTACTGAGCAAAGATTTAAGCCCATTATATAGAACAGCCTGAATGTAGGAGGAGAAGAGAACTGCCAAATACACTAGCATGAATTCATCGTGCTGAAAACCCCCATATGCTTGTTTAAACGTGTTTGTACATATACTGTACATTTATATATATTAAACAAGCAACATTAAACCAACACGAGGGATTTTGGAAAACTGACAGAAAAAAACCCAAACTGTAAAATTGAAATACTGCAATAGCAATGGTGTGGACTAGGTGACCTGAAAGGTTATTTTTCCATTTTTCATTCCTTCTGTGCGAAACTTGTAGCACATGCAAATGAATATCACATGGTCCAGGAGATTTTATCTCAAATTCAATATTGTGTGCCCTTTCTTAAAACAAATTTAAAAAATAAATAATTGCATGTTTTTCAGCTTTAGCATGGCTAATCCTGAAATTATGTGTCAATTTACATACTTACTTCACTTTAGCAAAATTTTTTCTTTACTATACATTTCAGTAGCCTGTGTTGAAAATATGTAAGATGACCATTTATGCTGTGGTCTAGCATTCTTTTTTTACTGGATCTCCAGACTGAAGGAAAGGAGGGGTTTTTGCCTTGTGTTTTGAGGAGGTGATTAGCTTAGAAAAAATACAGAATCAAATTTCCCTAGCATAGTGTTGCTTTTAAATAGTGTCATGGTGTAATGATAGGAATTAAAAGGTTTGGAAGGAATTGCTCCAGTTCCTGTTAAATTTAAATTGTATTTAATTAAGGGCTAGGGCTGGGATTTATCTAATTTACCTTTAGTTCACCTAAAAAATAAACAAACTTAATGTATTCATCTAAGCTTATTTAATTGGCAATGAAGATTAAGAGTTACCTCCATTCCAGTACCTCTGTTTTGAACACAGATGTCTAAGCCAGACAGGATAAATTGCTTTCTATTGTTTTCTGGAGGTATGCATGTGTCTTTGTTGACTAGTTTTGCCAACAAGTTAGATGAGAAGCTTAAATTGCATGCCTAGCTTTTAAGGGATGTGAAATGACTGCATAATGTTTTGGTATCAATAACATAAGATTAATTTTCTATGTCATATAATTTTTGTGGCTCAGTTTGTTTCCAGACCCATATTCCCATTCCATGCTGAGGATGGACTTCCCAGATTCTGTTCTGTAGGGAAACATCCAGTGTCCTCTGAGATGAAAATAAGGTCCAGTTCCAGAGGTATTTTATTCTAGGAACTCTTCCTTCTAGGTGGTATGGATGGGATCAAACTCCCTCCACCCTGTGCAGACCTTTCACTCTCAAACACATCACTGTTGTGCAGCCTCCCAGGGCAGCCCCCTACCCTTTTGGCACCATGCTGTAAAAAAATCACTTTGGTTTCAGCAATGTACTACATAAATAATTTTAGGGATTTTCAGCAAATGTAATATAAATTATTCTCACTATTATGAATGCTCTTTCACATCTGTAATTATCTTGTGTTGCACAAGTAGTTAACTGATATTAATTCTGAATAATCAATTTGTAATCTAAGCAGAATACATTTAATCTAGATTTAGACAATGTAAAAGTTTAGTCCTTAGCAACGTGCGTCAGGCTCCTTTTATAGTCAATGGAAAGAGATATACACTTTAAGCAAGTGAATTATGTTTTCTCAATGTAAACATCTAAAATAAATCAGGTTAACATAACTGAAAGTGTTTCCATGGATTGGCAACATTTGTGGTTTTGTAAGGTGTGACAAAGTTTGTAAAAAACCTTGTTTTCATGAGAATTTAACTTGCATCCAGACAATGACTTGGATAACGTCTGGTGAAATCCAGAATTTTGACTCCTTTCTGAATGAAACTGAAAACCCTTTTAAAGATAAACTCCTGACTAAAGAAGTGAATTTCCATCACACAGTATACGTCAAAAATAAATACAAATGATAATCGTTATTCTTTTCCTTTGGACATACTTACATATTGCATGCTACCTATACACGTCTGTCTGATTCCAGAGAGCAAGCCTTGGAAACCAAGCCAGTGTTGGGCACGGGTGAACTATTTCCACAGCTGGGTCTCAGAATAGAGCTGTATATTTTAGGCAGGTTTATTATCCTGAGTCAAAGAATAGCATATATATAGTCATAATTTTGTGTGATCCTTCCCCTCCTGTCCCATATATCTGTTGTTGCGATGAGCTTACATATTTCAATATTTTACCTGAAGTCTGCTTTGAGTATTCTCAGAGGCTAAGTGAAAATATGAATAAATGTAGCCTTTTGATATACATGCAAAAACTTGTGTAATTTACTCAGCAGACAGTGAGTCATATCCTAACATTACCTCCATAATGTGTATTGCAGTCATCAAATGAAAGTCAGAAAAGAATTTTTTTTGTCTTTATTGCCTTGAAGAAGCAGATATTTTTTGTAAGAAATTATTTTTGCTAAAGCACCTGCCTTTTCTTATGATGTATATTTGTGTACTCTAAGAAATCATACTGAAAAGGTTTCACTTAAGTACAACTTTGTGTATAAGCAATTTGTTTCTATTTTGCAAAACAAAGTCCTGTGAAGGTGCACCAAAAGGAGATACAGGTTGGCAGTACAATGGAACAAACCAGATCACAGTGGTGTTGATTGCAGACTGATGACTCCTTAATATCCTCTGTTATGAATGAACAATATTAAGAAAATAAATTTGCTTGCCCTCATTATCTATCATGACTAATATGAATAGGCTTACCGTGCAGCAACTTTAATCAAGCTACTTGTATAAAATTGCTGTGAAGCCACTGAAGCATGAATGCAGCAGGTCAGCAGCCAGAGTCTATTCCTCTAGTTGCTAATCCATGTTCAAGACCAGGTTATCCTTCACAAATGCTGTTTCCTTGTTTCTCTTTCTCAATCACTTAAAGATGGCTCAGTAGATGTCTCCTTGTGCTGCAATAACAAATTCATTTGTCTGGATGGAGATCTATTTGAAAATATAAGACAACCATTTAAGTGGAAAGCGTGAATTTGAGGCCACAAACATCCCCAAGGTTTTGTGCCTGTATCTGTTGTGTTGCCAGCAATAAGAAAGACAGTTATAAGCATACTCCTCTTCACTTCGTGTCTACCCTACCTCCCCTGACAAAAAGATACACTTTTTTTTTTTTTTAAACTCTGTTTCAAATGGAGGTGATGATATCACACTGTCTTGTCCGTATCTCTCCCTGATAGACCATTGCTATTCTCCAGTAACAGCTGAATCTTTTGGCCAGTTGTGAAACGTGAAAAAACAGATTTCACAATGGGAAAGCATGGTGAAGAAGTTTACTGAAAACATGCACAGAATAGAGACAGGGTAGTACCACGTTGAAGTAAGGTTGCAATCTGAGTTCAACCATATTAGTAGAAGCCTAAGAATTCTACAGGGGAGACACTTACGAAATAAATAGGAAAACATCCTATGGCAACAAAGCTATTTATTTGTTGTTTCCCACTCATATGGCAAATAGTTGTGCTTGGCTTTAGGGAGACACTTTCCAGTTGCATGTAATAGTCCTTGAATAGATACTGTGTTTGTTCATTCTTCCTCCATCAGAAAGCTCCTATCCTTTCAAGCTAACTGATAGGCTCTCATCTGCGCTGTTCATTTTGAGTTCCATTTCCCTGCTCTTACCACAATGGCTATTTAGGATTCTTATTGCTATTCATATTACATTATGAGCATCATATCCAATTAATTCTCTGTGGTAGTAACCCTTCTTTACAAATAGATTTGAATTAAGCCATATGGTTATGTGATAATGAGTACATTTTATAGGTCAAGTGTATGTTGCTTTTTGGGGTGGATATTTCTGAATTGGATAAGAAGACTTTCAACTGTTATTTCATTTTAATGAAGTTAAAATTCAGGTTTGTTTTTTTCTTTCCTCTCATTCTCTGTGTCCTGGCCAAGACAGACACAGTATAAATCCAACTGCAGCAGAAGTACAGATATCAGCTACCCATAATGTACAGTTTTCACATGTCATCAGAAAATTAGAGAAAACTTTTGCTTTCTTGAGCTTCCATTTATTTTCTAGTTATCTTTGGAGAGAGAGGATAAAAGTAACTTACAAAAGGTACAAAATAAGGTTCTCTGTTTTAGCAGAAATAATTGGCTTACAAATGGTGAAGAACTCATTAGGTATAAGAGCTTTGCAAACAAGTATTCAGAACTGAGGTAAAAATGCTAATTTTTATGCAAAAAAATATTTAACAACTGCACACATTAATTTATGTTAAAGGAATGTAGACTAATGAAGATCTGTTGGCCCTTAAGTCAATGTCGCTGGATAATTATGACTAAGTACATAATAGCTAGGCTGTTCTAAACATTTACTTCACATATTTCTGCATATCCCCAAACCCAATATTATCTTTAGTTCCTTAAAAAAAAATTAAGATCCATAACAATGATAATAACAAATTACAACATACCACAGCAAGAGAACAGGAGAGATCCAGGGTATGTCCTTCAATAGCAAAGGATTTGTCAGATGAAAGTGTCTGGATGGTTGTGGGAACTAGGTCAAAGCCCACAGAACAGGGAAAACTAAAATGCGTTCAACTGCCTTTATAGATTTTCCTTGGGGAAAACTCCTGACTCTCAGACATTAGACTAAATAAACCTTGAACATGCAAATTTATTAGAACAATAATTAAGAATTTTGAGAACTTATATTCTGTGAGAAAAAAGTCTAAAGAAGAAGAAATTTGGCAGTTTCATCAAGAAACTACATTAAAAGCATAATCACAGACTATGCAAACACTGGAAGGATAGAAAGTGTAGAAACAGAATCAGCTTGAAGTATTGACTCTTCAGGGATTTCGATCACATGAAGGGAGTATACAGAACACAGAAAAAGACATCAAATTATTAAGGGTAAGCATGTGTGGAAAAAGAATTGTAAAAGACCAAGATATAAAATGAGACACAACTGGCAAGAATCATAGAGAGCAACAAGAAGACATTCAGTAAGCATGTTAGCATCAAGTTGAAGACAAATGGTAAAGCTGATCAGGGGGAAAGAAGAACTGATAACGATACCAAGAATGCTAAAGTGTTTATTGTTCTTTTTAGCTTCAGATTTTGCAAAAAGTTTGTCTGAGATCAGGCAGCTGACACATAATCAACAAGAAAGAGGTAAAGATTCAGTCTGGAGGCAGGAAAAGTAAATTAAAGGGCTCTAATGTAAGTTAGAAGTTTTACGTTGGATAGTCCAATTGAATTTTACTCAGAAAACTTTAAAGACTTGCTGAAGCCTTACAGAATTTATGAAAGATTATGAAGTTTTGGAGAGCTGGAAAAAGGAAAATCACAGTTCTCATCTTCAAAAAGGTGGAAAAGTAGAAATAGAGACTTATAAGCAAGTCAGCTTTAGTTCATTTTATAAAAAGCTGGAACAAATAATCAAACAATTTATAAGCACCTAGAGATAACATAAGAATAGAGCAACTGCCAGCACAGATTTCTTGGGAACAAAGCTTGTCAGAACAATCTAATTTCCTTTCTGTGATAGGATAATGGCCTTACAGATGAAGGAGAAGACATGTATATGCTGTGTTAGATGTTTTGTATTTACAAAATCTTTTGAAACTGCTTTACATGATACTTATAAGCAAAATATAAGATTAAGATGATTATTATTATGGATGTGCAAAATGATCAAATGTGCCCAGAAAGTCATTAACAGTGATTGACTATCAAATTGGAAAGCAGTATTTAGACAGGTTCTGCAGAGGTCTTTCATGTGTCTTGTATGGTTCCATTTTTTCATGAATGATTTAAATGTTGAAGTACAGAATAGACTTATTTAATTTCACAAATGATCCATCGGGAAAGCGATCAGAAAAAAAACGAACAGATAAGCTGATAAAATCCAATAAAGAAAGTTTTGAAGTTCTGCACTTAGGCAGGAATAATGAATGAACTGTGCATATGGCTTAGAAAAAAAAACAGGCAGGAAGATGCTCTGAAGAAAAGTATCTGGTCAGCACAGTTGCTCCCAAATTGAACTTGAACTGAATATGTCATGCTGTTCTACTATCCTGGAGTATAGAAATGGAAGTGCTGTGCATAAGGTATGTAAATTAATCTTTCTGCACTGCTGGCTCTAATAAGGCTGCGGATAAAGTACTGGTCCAGTTTTGTGCACTGACTTAAGGTGAAGGTAAATCAGATGGAGAGAGAGCTTGAAGTCCAGTGCATTGTAATGAGAATGGGCTTTAAAGATACAGGAAGCTGTTGTGTATGTTGTTTTGTTCTGTCATACGCACAGCAACAAACAGAAAAACTCTTTTAGGAGGCATAATCATGAACCACACCATTATTTGCTTTCATTGCAGAATCATATTTCCACCACCAGCAAAATGAAAGTATACTGATAGACAATTAAACCTACCTTTTTTATACACAAATCTGAGTTTGTAATTAAGTGGGAAAAAAATAACGATTACTTACTTCTCAAAAACATTGTGTTCAGAAAATGTCATTCCATAAATTTTATATTGATATCTGATTTTTTTTCTTGGTGGACATTTTGCCTAGAAGTCTGACACTTGGCAACTGGCAGTTTCCATTTCGTGCAGAGCTTCTATCAAGCAACAACAAATTAATCGGAGAATATCGTTTGGAAAAATGAACACAACTCATCTAAAGTTTCCAGATGTATATCTATTGGTGCTGTAGACAATCAGTTCATATAACATGCTGTTCTTATTTTTCCATCTTATTTGTAGCTTGAACTTCACTCTGTCTTCAACCTTTAGTTTGCCATATCAAAGAAAGCTCTCTACAGACACAAAGAAAAATCTTCACTCATATTACTTTGTACCTTCAGATCTAATCTTGATACTACAACAGAAGCTAAGAATAGTTGGGAATTTTATAGGAGTGTCTTTATTACAAGCTTGTTCTGTTTGTGCAAGTCTCTCTTTTCTTGAAGGTTGACATGTTGCCCCCTGATGAACATCATCACATAGGCAGGATGCCACCCACATCATCTGAGATGACATGTAGTACGCTCTACTGCCATGTAAGGTATGATTCTCTCAATTCACACTGCCATTGGTGGCGCTAAGGAATGGCGCAACTCTTACCCACATTCAAAAGTCATTTGCATGATTGACTGTTGCTGTCAAATAACCTGGACATTAAGTGTCCATGATAGTCCATCGGAGCCATGGTATCGCTTATGACCCTGTGTTTGCTGTCAGTGATCAGGTGAATCACTGCATGGGCACGTTGTTTCTCATCTTTCTTACTGCCTTAATAAAGTTTGCTTTATAACTCCATTACTGTTCAGACCACAGAGGCACGGTTGTTCTCTGAATAATGTGGTGGTTTGCTTCATGTTGATTAGCAGCAGTGCTGTTGAAAAGCGATTAGGGAGCCCCATCATTAGAAAAAAAGATACTGATTACTAGTCTCAAAAAAGAATACTTATCCTAAAATGTAAGATTATGTTTCACGCATTAATATTCATAGCTGGCATTATAATTAATTCTGTTTGTCCTGTATATTATTGTCTGGCTCTACATGTGAAGAGAGCTCAAGTTCAAAAAGAGACCTATCCTTCATCACAAAGCATAGATAATACCCACTAAAGCCTCTGTGTTTTCAGCAGGAAAACAGGGCAAATAAAGCATGAGCTTTGGTGAAAAAAGACACAATCACTCAGGATCAAGAAATAAGAATGATATGTTTGTGATCTCACTAGCACCAGCATTATAATGAGTAAAATACTGTTAGTTTCTAGTACCTTATTCCACAAGCATTTTTGAGAATATTTTCATACTAATTATGGTCACACTCAAAATGCCCTTGAATTAGTTTATGATACAAGAATATAAACTAATGTTTTTAATATTATATTTATGGAAAGATCAGCAATATAATATGCTAGGAATGGTATAAACATACTCCAAAACAAGACAAAATTTGTCTGTCTGGTGTGGTATGCAAGCCAAACCAGTGGAAGATCTGGTGGGATTTTCTTCTGTTTCTGAACAGAAAATAGGGTAAATCAGCCAGCAAAATGTCTGTTTCAAGTCAGGTGACTTTTAATCACTTAGATTTTTTTACAGAACTGACATATCTGAAAAAAAAAAAAAACCCTAAGAAAATTGGAGACAGAATTAAATTATTACACTAAATAGAAACCCAAAAATGACTGTGCAAAGGAATACAATCAAAAGGTTATGGAGGCAAGTTAAGCTGAAGATATGCTTCTACAGCTGTAATTCCTTGTGGAATAACTGAAACATACTACACCACTGTGGCACAGGGTATTAAAACAGAAGTTGCTCTTTTACCTGCTTTGTTTTTCCACGGTGTTCTTCTTCAGCAAACATCTGGAAGAGCTTTAGTAGGATCTCAGACTGAAGTTCAGGTAGCTAAGCAAGCAATTAAAACTACAAGCATGATGATGATACATAGCCAAAGCCATATATTTAGTGACTCGAGGAAAAAAAAACAAAACACCAGAATACTATGAACCTAGAATGAGCAAACTTTCTATAATGTGAGCAGAATGGGTCAAATGGTCCCTCATTTGCTCCCTACTAGATCCTATCTGAAGACACTCAGTTATGCCTGGAGCGTTTAACTGGATTTAAAGTCTCTCTTCAGCAAGCTGAGACAAGACATTAATTTGAAAACTGCCTTTCAGTGGCAGAAACTCTTGGAGAGAGACATATTGGTCTCTGTCTTCTCCAGGTCAGCTCCTTGATCAGGCTTCAACCATGTTTGTAGAAATTAATTTCACTGTATACTCCTTGAGGATCAGCTGACAAACGTGCCAGCAGATAAAATGCATGCAAAAATATCTTCATAATCAGCTTTCTGTGCTCCTTTTGGTTTTAAAGATTGCAAGTTTATGACATGGTGTGCAGTCCAGATCTGTTTTAAATAAGTCATATTCCATCTGAATTTTCTGGAGGTTCAAAATGTGATTTTTAAATGGGTGTATACCAGGATAAGGCTAAATACATCTACATAGATTATCTCAAGTTTTTGCTTCATCTATAAAGAATAATTTGTCATGAAATGCTGCAATGCTTTCTAGATATTTCTTTTTAAAATACTGTAGTCAGATGATTATATAAAAATCAGTTCATGTCAGATATATTTTTAGGCGTTTTGTTTGGGATATTTGTGCAAGGCAAGACCATAAAAACATCAGTATTGAACTTTCAGTGTCATACATTTTTAAGGAAAAGGCCAATGCTTTTTTCAGTTTTGCTCATGTAGAAAAATAATTGTCACTTTTACCCTTTGAACTCATTTCTTGCTTGTAGTTCATAACCTTCTCCTGTGGACCTGTCTGAACTGTATTTCGCCTAGGAATATTATTGTGGGGGAGCAAGATCCTTTAGTCTATGCTTCATTTCACTGAGAGTCAGGTGTGAAGTGGAGTTAGAAGCTTTTGCTGTGAAAATGATTCTCTTGGGACAGTCTGAGAGAGATTCCTCAAACTGATCAAGACCAGAGAAAGAAAAATGTGCTAAAACAGAAGGGATGGCTTATATGACACTGCTAGTTTGATACCGGATGATAGTCTGCCAGGGAGGCAGAGCTTAGCTTTAAGTGTGGACAGCTTTTGAGAACATTTCTACTCCCTGTATCCCAAGATATCTTCCTCCAGTCCATGCTCAGCTATACTTTGTGATTTATTTAATCAAAAGGTGTAAAGTTTGCTGTCATAATGGAAGTTTTTTATAAAAGCATTTCATCAGATCACTATATGACCAGGTGTACCATTCAAGGGAAATGAATCACAATCCCGTCGTTAACCAATGACTAATATACCCCTACATCTATTCTGATTTTTTAAAAAATATATTATTTCCAGCCATATTTCTTGTTTTTTCTACTGTAAAAAGGCCAAGAGAATATTTTTTCTTTTTTTTTTTCCCTCTTTTTTTCTTTTATTTTTCCCTATGGCAATCATTTTGGAGAGGAGATCTTAGAAATTAGCTCAGTCTCGCTGAACTGTGTATGTCTGTATACGTCTGTGTATGTCTGCATGTTTGCGCATGGTTGTGCTTGTCTGTGTGTGTACTAGGCTTGCAAAGATACAGAAATGATCATTCTCCTTCTTATTTTAAATGAAACGAGAATTATTATTAGAAACCAAGGAATCTGTCACGTTGATGTCACACAGCAGGCAGACAATAGTTTCTTTCTATATGACCCTAGTGTGATCACACCTGCAAGAATAAGTTCAGTTCTGGGAACCTCAATATCACACATATATTAACAAATCAGAGGGAGTTCAAGAAAGTGCAACAAAAATGATTAAGTGTTCAAAAGGAATGAAATGTAAAGAAATAATCAGAACATGGCCAAGCAGTGGCTAATATGATAACGGAGTACAGCATCTGAAGGAAATAAATCTCAACAGGAGTTTTTTTAAAATTGTGTCAGCTAAGGAAGCTAGAAGAAATAACAAGAGATTCTGAAAGGAGAAGCTGAGGTTCAGTCAACAAATCTGGTATTATGGGTAGATTTCTTGTAATTTTGAAAAACTTATAAGGAAAATACAGCCAAAAAATTATTAGGGTGGAAGGGACTCTGTAGGTCATCCTACCCAAGCTCCTGATTAAAGCAGGGTTAACTTTGAATTCAGACTGCGCTGTTAGATTTGTTAGATTTGAGAATATCTAATAGGGATGGATATTTCACAGGTTGCAGTGTTCTAGTGCTTGACCACCATCACCACGAAGAATTTTTTTCTTGTATATCTAATCAGAACTTTCTTTGCAGTAACTTGTGTTTGTCTGTTGTACCTCAGTCTTTCACTGAGCATATCTGAGGACAATCTGACTGTCCTCTCTGCAGTTAGCATGGGTATTCTGCTGTCTCATGTTCAATCTTCTGCTCATTGGGACTCCCTCTTTGCACAGCAGATTCCTAGCCTATCATGTTTCATGGGTTGACTCCATTCCAACTACAGGACTTTACATTTGTTTTTACTGAATTTCACCGAATTTTTCCAGCTTGACAAAACCGCACTGCTTCCCTCCAGTATGCCTTCCTCTTCTCCCAGGTTCAGGTCATCAGTGAATTTTGTTGAGGGTGCAGTCCATTATCCATGCTGTGCATCAGCTCTAGTAGAAAATTCTGCAGAATGCCACTAATACCTGGACACCAATGGAACTTTGAAGTGATGTCTACTAGTGTTCTTTGGCAGTCTGGCAATCTAGCCAGATTTCCATTTACCTCATAGTCTGCCTATCTATAACTCTCTAATTTAGCTACATCGACACTGTGAAACAGTGTGTCAAAATCATTGCTATAGTCAAGATAAAGGACAACTACCACTCCCCTCTTGTCCACTGAGTCAATCATTTCATCACAGAAGGTAATTGGCATGGTTACACATGAACTACGGTCACACACAACATGCGGACAGTTTCCAATGAGGTCTTTGTCCTTCATGTATCTGAAAATGTCTTACAGAAGGATTTGTTCTATTGTGTCAGAGGCAGAGGTGAGACAGACTGGCCTGAAGGTTTTCCTCCTTCTTGAAAATGGGCATCACAATTGTCTGTTTTCTTGTCATCAGGGGTGTCTTCTAGTCTCTGTGACTTTTCAAACATGACAGAGAGCAGCCTTAAGAATGGCATCAGCCCTTTTTGATGCATCCAGTCTGGTCCCATGGACTTGTATACGTAAAGTTTGCTCTAGCAATCACTAAGATATTCTTCATGTAATTGGTCTTTTGGTACATTTGGTAGCACTTCTTTACCCTATACTCCGCTACTAGGGACAGAGACTGGGTAGTCTGACAGCAAACCTTGCTGGGTAGAGAAGGCGCTAAGTACTTCAGGCTTTTCAGTATCCTATATAGCTAGATGCCTATCATCTTATTCAGCAGCAGGCCCACATTATGCATTAACTTCCTTTTATTTCTCTACTTGCCTATAGAATTGCTGCTTGTTCCCCTTCACATCTCCTGTCATTTTCAATGCCAGATTAACTTTGATTTCCTTAACAGGCATTGTTTCTATGTTATTCCGGAGTGGACTGTCTCCAGCTCCACTCTGTGTACTTTCTTTTTGTGCTTGAGCTCATCCAGGATTTCTCCATTGACTCAGATAGTCTTCTGCCACACCTTCTTTATTTCATAGAATCACAGAAACATAGGATATTTTGGGTTGGAAGGGACCTTTAAAGGTCATCTAGTCCAACCCCTCCTGCAATGAACAGGGACATCTTCAACTAGATCAGGTTGTTCAGAGCCCTGTCCAACCTGACCTTTTAATGTTTCCAGGGATGGGGCATCTACCACCTCTCTGGGCAACCTGTTCCAGTGTTTCACCATTCCCTTCATATTGGGATTGACCTTGTGTTTTGAGGAGTTTTCCCTTGAAGAAAACTGAATCCCATCAGTCCCTTTGCTGTTCAGGTCAGCCTCTCATGGGATCCTCCTGCCTATCAGTCCCCTGAAAAAGTTGGATTTCACTGCCAAAGCCCAAGTTCGCTATTCTGTCACACAGAAACTGTACAAATGAATAAAAGTCATCTCACTGACATTAAAAGACCAGAGCAGATGCATCCTTAATCCTTGGAACTGTTGCACTGGTTCTTTTCTCATAAAAAATTTGTATCTATCAATCTGTGTGGTCCTATTAGGAAATAAAATTTATAGTTATGAAATTATAATAAAAGGTAGTGACCTTGAATCTTTTCTTTGGATATTGATTCACAAATTAAATTTTAGTAATAGATGGCACTTTTACTCAGTAATATTCATTCAAATACCAATGGTAATTTAAGCTATAAGTAAAAAAAAAAAAAAAAAAAAAAAATTACAAGTGTCATTATCAACATTCATTGGATAGTATTAACTATTTTATTATTATTATAAAATATTAACTATGGTATTACAACATTTTGAATAATGTATTGACATTTAGATATCTACATAATAGTATCTCAGAAAAACAGGACTAAGAAGGCATTGAGAGGTCACCTAGTCCTTTTCCCTGCCCTAAGGCAGAATCAGCTCTCTCTGTGATTCTGCATAGACATTTTTCCACTTCTCTTAAAGACTTTTATGACAGAGACTCCCCCAGCAGTCTATGCCTGTAATTCACGACCTTACCTTCACATGTTTCCCCAGCGTCTATTCTGAATTTTCTGTGTTGCTTTTAAAACTCATTATTTCTTGTCTGAAACATCATGATTATGGAGGACACTTTATTTACTTCTCTGTGGATATGGATATCCAATCTGGTTACATGTACCCCAACGTCATTTAACTACACTTCCCCCACTTTCTTAAGAAAACGTCATATGAAAGAGCAACAGATATGTTACAAAAGTGTAACTATATGACACACAACTCCTTTTATATTTGTCATTTTGTAGAAAGGGTAGATGTTTTAGGTTGGTTTGACCCTACTTTGCAGAGCTCCGTTCTGTGTGCTGTGTACTACATCTCCTATGTACTTGCAAATAGGTTATTTTATTATTTGCTGTTGAATTTTTCAGAAAGTTGAAGTTAGGGTAACTTATTCGTAGTTCTCTGCTATAGTTAACTTGACTTCCCCACTGCCTTTTTTGGGGTTTTTTTTGATAGGCATTAAGCTTCCTATTGTCCATTATTCATCAGAATGATTATTGCAACCAGTATGTTTATAGTGAGTTAAGAGAAGTTATCCAGAAGTTATTAACAGAATTAAGTTATTAACAGAAGTTAATTTATGATTAACTGTACATATACCACCAATTGTGTATTACACCTGCATGTCAAAATAATTATTTACTGTTCATATTTTTGGTCATATTACTAAGTCATCCATCAAAAGTGAGAGGACCTTTCTGGTGATCATTTTAGTTACAAATGGGAAAGTGCTGCTCTGTCAATAAATTATCTCCACAAACAAATTCTGATTGTGCTCCTGTGAGTCATATAGAAAATGAGATGTAGTAGAAAATACCCTAGTCGTATTAAACAAAATCAAAACAAACCTAAACCCAAATGCAAAAATTCAAACAAGCATAATATTACAAGAAATAATCTAACCAATAGAAAACCACTGTAATACACCATAATTTTAGACAGCAATATTCTTTTGTGGACTCAGACCTAGTGTTCAGTGTGTGCCACATTAATCCTGAAAAATTCGTTAATTGTAAAAAATGGTTACTGTGCCATGAGTGTGCTCAGGTGGAGTGTTCCTTTCAATTCGTAGAGGAAAGTTTTTGACATCTCATGAGCCACCATTGGTCACGACTGTTGGATTCATCCCATTTCATTTTAGAAAGTTATCTGAGGAGTCTGGCTTAGGAATGTAGATTTTCTAGGAGCTGATCCAGAATAAAACATCTCTTCCCATTGGCTATAGGGTGACTGCTATTCTCTGATGCAGTAGAGAGTTAAAATTAGGTTGGATTAACCTAGTCCTTAAAGACATGCTTGAGTGTAATGTTTTAAGTGAATGGATAGATTTTGTGTAATGTATATATTCACTGTGAGAAACAAATATGGAAAGATGCAATTTTAAAAGAAACCTAGAGCTGGGAGGAAAGACAAAAGTTAGGCTCGAGACTACAGATAGTATAGACAGCATATGGTGACACTAGTTTGGCTGTAACTACAGTAGTCCAACTGAGTTTGGTTGTGGGCACTAAGTATTACCAAACTGAAAGAAAGGGAAAATTTGGGGAAAAAAATTAGGTATCAAAAGAACAACAAACAATTCAGTGAAGAAATAACTTCATTAGCTGGTAATAATAAAATACTTAGTCATCTTTTCATGTATGATACCAACTGGAAAGACACATTATAGTCAGTGTGTTACAAATTCCTCCACTTCAGTTTCTGAGATATATGACAATTCAATGATTACCTTGGGATTAATTTTTGGCAAATGCCACAATCTTTCAAAACTGTTAATAGAATTTAAAGACATGATCATCATCTCTAAAAGAGTTAATTTTTTACTTATACTGAAAGACTAATTTTTCTTCTCTGATGAGAATCTGTCATCCAAAAGGAACCTTTGTTCACATATACAAACTGCAATTACGTTATGCATGAAAAAAAGGTTTGCTTTAGTTCTTATATCATCAAGTTGTGCATAGTCATATATAACATTCATAAATAAAAAGATCAACATTTTGTGTTCTCATATTCGTCATAAGTCTTCTTCTATGTATAAAAACAGGCCTGTGTATGAACCTTTTCAAATTTTTAAAGAATTGTGATTTATGCCCAAAAAATAAATAAACTGAGTAATGGAATAAATGCTGTCTAGACATGCACATTTCAGACAATCCTTCCATAAAAAGGTCAGAGGATATTGGAGTGGATAATATCCTACTTGCATCCTTTTTTTTTTTTTGGTCTATATACAAGAATCTGCAGCTTTCCTGGAGATCAGTTTGGCAACTTTCGGATGCACTCAATTCATCTAAACTCTAATAACCATTGAAGAAATGAAATAGTACTGAACAAAAGCAGCACTCTGTGGTGTTTACAAATACATTTACAGGAGGTCATTCCTCCTGTGAAACCATTGTACCTGCCAATTTGTTGCACTCTTCATTATAATAGAAAAAGTATGGGTAACAATGAACTGCAAACCTTGTTTTGAAAACACATAACTTACAAGCATCAAAAGACAACTGGGGTCATGTCTAAAGCAGATTTCATAGTTGCCAGTGAGTATTTTGCTGTTTTCATTAAATGGACTTTAAAAGGATTTTAATTGCATTTCTTATTTTGGCTAACAACCTGATGCTGAGAATATTATGTCTACAGCTGTTCAGCTCTAAAGAGCATTATTTAGGCTTGGGAAAAAATGCCTATCAATGCTATTGAGGTCTAGGTTAAGTGGTCTTCCTGAAACTGTGTAACAGACTTCTTTCAAATGTTTGATTGCTAAAATTTGCTCACTTCTGTTTACACTTACCTTGTTTCCTCCATGATATTAGGTGTGTATGATTACTATCATCTCGTCGAAGTTTGCAAATCTTATGCTACAGAAGAGACAAAATATGGGAAAAAAGCCTAAGTCAAGTGGAAAATTCAGGTTGGTGTGAATGCAATTTAGACTTATTATGCACACGCTTCTGCCAGTACTGAATGATTTACAAACTGTTGAAGCCTAGGAAAAGGTAATTCCCTGTTCAGCATAATGTAATCCAACATTAACTAAATATATCAGAAACAGCTGATCTCATAGTCACTAGTGTATGCATGCAAACTTTCAGACATTGCTCCAGTTTTAGGCACAGGCCTGAGTTTCACTTCTCTGAAAAAAGGTATAGCAAAGATGGGAAATCTAACTCCATATAGGTAGTGGTTTTCTATGTTCTTTTCCTTTGCTAGTGAAAGCTAGATAAATATCTTGATAGAATACTCTGGGTCAATGGTACCACTAATTCACTTGGAAGTTCCCAGGAGTGTGTTTTAAGTTGATTTAATGAAAGAGAGGAGGAAGAACTGTTTGCTATATAAGCATATGAAAAGATAAAAATAGTTGTGCTCTCTGCTCCGTTTTCATTTGGCTTTATTATGCTGATTGTTGATAAGTCGTGTTATCATACATACAATATATAAAGCAAGGGTCAAACCAAAGTCAGTGGTAATACCATATTGACGAGGGATGTGGTTCATACAGAAAATATTTTTCAATGTTTGTCTACAATGAGATGCCATGCTAAGACTGTCTGATTTTCTCCTTTTCCTCTGGGTTTTATTTTGATCAGTGTGGTTGTACAGGAGGAGTAAAGAGCTGAAACAGTTCGTATGAAACTTTATTTGCTGAGAATACAAAGACTATAGGACATAATGAGTGAATCTAAAGAAAATGAGAAATTGCCTTAAAATGTTTGGTATCATTCTGTTTTGGCTTGGGTTTTTTAACTCCCTTATTGTTATCTACTACTTGAGAAAAACTCTTTATAATGCTTTAAGGACTCCTTATAAATCAGACAGTGTATCTTTGAAAGTATAAGAACCTGAATAAAAATTATGATTTGTCTGCAAGAATCTAAAATAACCCCTATATTTTAAAAATAAAAGCCTAAGAACCTATTTTAATCACTGTCAAATGATACATAAATATTGATAAAATACTACTGATTTAGAAATTTTGCTGTAGTGTTTGGTAAATGATTGTTTATTGACAAAGAGTTGGGTTTTGACCCATTGATTGCTATCATTGACCTAATTTACTCAGGAAAATGATGAAGATTTGAGTTAATTCTTAATGGCATGTAGCAAAGGAATCTATTCCTTTTCATAAAAGTTGAATTAGTTTCTTGATTCTTTGTTGAGAAAATTGCATAAGTAACTGGCATTTAAAACACATTTTACCCTAAAATTTTCTGTTTATTTTCCTTTCTCTGAGGACTTGACTCAGAGTTGCTATAAGAAACTTGTTAGCTGAAAATAAGGAATAGTTTTCCTGCTTAAATAGTCTTAAGTTTAGCTTATGATAAATCAGCTTATTAGGCACATTGAAGTGCATTGGTGAAGATGAATCTATAGCAAAACCCTGTCGAAGGTATGAATATTGTCTTCTAGTAGGATCTAGAAAATATAATTCGGCACCATTTTTATACTGATCTTATATCTTTCTGAGTTCTTCAGCATACGTAGTCTGGACTGACTTGAAGAAGTGGCTCTCTGTCATCCACCTGCTGCCAGTTTTCTACCTCTAGCTTTTCTGACAATATTTAAGGTATGCTTTATCCATAGGAAGAGCCTTGCTTTGTATGTATAGCAGTTAATTTCCTCTCACCATAACAATAAAAAGTAAAAATAGAACTCTTTGTGCTCAGTTCTTTTCTGAGAGAAAATCAATAAGAAGTCAAAGACACCTATATAAGCCATCACAGCTTAGACTTGAAGTTATTTGATATTTTACAAATCATATAATAATAAATTATGTTTTTTCAATCAATAGGAAAGCTAAAACATTGTATTTAGATATCAAAGTTGAATGTCTTTAGAGCAAAGTTACACAGAATATGGCTCATCATACATAGGTTGAAAACGGAACAAAAGCAAAAAAGCCATCAAACCCTGCAAGAGCTGTTTTGACAGCTGAGGCTTGAGAAAATGCATAATATAAGCAGCTACACTTGGCTTTTCATATTAATACTGGGGCATTTTATGCTGAACTCTTTTTTAAGTATTCCAGACAAGTCAGAAGAAAATATTGATCAGCTTTAACTGATGACATGCCCATAAAGTCATTAACAAATATCAGTGTCTAATTCTGAAGTACATGCAGATGTCTAAGATAATGGATTATAGTGCCATGGCATTGACAGATAAGATTTTTTAATGTGTTTATTTAGATGTTAGATGCTCTCTGAGAGATTAATAAACTAATTTCTTCCTATCTCATTTTCGTGCAAGCTTAAATGCTTAGACAGCATTAATAAAATATTGTTCCCAACTTATGTGGGGAACTTTGAGACATAGAGATTGCACCAAGCTTGGTAAATGATTTTCCTTGGAGCTCTGTAAGTGAATATCTCATAAACTTCACATAGCTCTGCTCCTGGAACTCTGAAATAGCCTAACTCTGCACCGTTATTTTCCCCCTTGGTACACACAGAAGCATTGTGATTTGTGATAATACTAAGCAAAAAAGCAAAACAACAGCATGTGAACATCTCCCTCTAAATAGTATTTTCACACAATTTGGATGTGAACCTTCTCACCTATAGTTTACTCTCAAAATTACATGGTCTCTAATCAGATTTTAAACCAGCTACAATGACATTTTTACCCCTGCTACTTACCATGGTTTTTCAGGAAGGTTAAAGAATTGTCATTACAGGAAAATGAAGTTCTGTATTTGTTAGTATTGTATGTTGGAAATAACAATGCTAATGCTCAGTCCAGCATATTTCCAACAAAGTTTCAGTGGCTTACAGCTATCATTTGTACTCCTGTAAGGATTATGGGAAAATTATAAAAAGGTATTTTTGAGCCTCCTGACAAGCAGACTAATAGACAACAAAAGTAGCAAACCCACTATCTTTACCAAGGGCCTCCTTAGGAATACATCATAAAAATAATTTGGTCTGACTGACTTAGCAGGGAATTCTCACCAAATCTCCATGCTTGACAACATCTACAATGGTCCCTTTGGACTTGTGTTCATTCTTCTGGAAGAATATAGTGTGTTGCATAGGCCGATCACACAGACACTGTTTCTTGTCCATGTCAGTGATGATCTGACTGACAGTTGGTGACATACTGTGCATCCATAGGGATAGAAGAATGCTCACACAGGGGTTGCTGATAACCCTTTCTATGAGTGCCTCTATAAATAAAAAAGCAAATATAACGAGATTATATTGATTGGGCTAATGACAGAGCTGATGATGAGTTGTAATCTCCTTTAACAGGTCATTCAGAGGGATGGTCTGCTGCTTAGATAAAATTATTCAGCAATCTAGAATTAGCAGGAGCCTTTTCTCTTTTTCTCTATTTTTTTTTTTTTGTTACAGCATATGCACAAACCTGTGTGATGGAGCTGATGACTGATGATGATTATGATAATAATGATGGCTGCTTGATTTTTTTCTCATGCTGCTATTCACTAGTCCTATGTGCTGAAGGCATACAGTATGCACTAAGACTTCATTAGGAATTTCTAAGACGAATGATTCCTTTTTTTCACCTGAAAGTACCTTTTCATCTGCGTTTCTGATACCAGCTCCATTCTGTAGAGAACTTTAAATAAAAAAGAAAATGTCATGGCTGGTGTTAATTTTAAAATGAAACTTTAAAATAATTGATATTTGAGAAACAAGGAAACGCTGTTCTATATGTTGCACATCCCTCTATTAATCTATACACCATTATTGATGAATCAAAAGAATCCTAACAAGAGAATAATTGTGTTCTGCATATTACAGCAGGATCTACAAGATGGTTTTCATAATGGGACAATATAAAATGAAGCAGTCTCCCAGAAAATAAACAAAAAATTGCACATTAAATATTTCTTTAATCACTGACACTGTAGGTTGCATAACACTGAGTTTTCTGAATTCCAAACTCTCAGGGTTAGGATCAGTGATGTAACTCTTGTCTCTCATAAACCCTTTATGAACACAGGAGGCTTCAAAGGTATGGATTTTTAAAACATCCATCAGATTCAACAATCAACCGGGACTGGTTGATTGGTCATTGGTCACTGGTACACAGATTTTCTACTTATACATATGATAGCATGGTATTCATTTTCCATTTCAATGATTAACCATAGACAATAAAGGTTAGAAAATATGAGTGCTAGGTATGTACTGAGTAGTCACGTATCACAGTTAAAACATAATATGTTGAGTTGACCTTGAAATGAAGAACAGCAGAGGAGAGATAGGGTCATTCGCTTTTAATACAAAAAGGGAAATGAACTTCAGGTCATTCCTACTTTCTTGGCCACTGGCTGTTATCCTAGAGGTGTTGCGCTTGAGATATTTTATCAACAATACTTTCTGATTACTACTGGGCAATCCAGAGAACCACATTAACATTGGCCTCAGAGGAATTTTTCCACATGTCATCCCACACAGAGGCTAAAGAGCAATAAGAGAAGTTGTGGAGGAAAGCTAATTATAAAAGGGAAAGGAGGATGGAATTGAGTATAAAAATAATTAAAAAAATTCTATTATTTTCAAAGCTGTAATGGTATATGTCCTTGTGTGTATTTCTAGCTCCTTTCCTCTGATATCCTATGACATTCTCACATTTTGAGTTAAATTACATATTCAATCAGACAGCAAGCTTGAAGGAATATTATGCCATCAATTTTTTTTCCAAGAATAAAATTCTATAGCATAATGTTTTTGTGAAGGTCATTACTGTAAGTTAAAAAATCGGAGACATACAGTATATGCATTTATTAAGGATGCCCAGGTGTCATAAAACATAGGATCCAAAACATTTGTGACTAGAATCTGTCGCATTCAGATATGAAAGTTTGTGTCATCATGGAAGATCTTTCACATATCTTCTTTCCCTGATAATTAGGCTGTAACAAAAAAGCGTTGTTAATTTTTTGCACTATAGATTTCACTAGCTTTCCAGTACCTTCTGGTAGATTCCTTTACCATAGAGGACTAGCTAGAAGTCTACAACCCTTTCAACATAGCTCATGTTTTCTGATATGCATACATACTTCGGTTCTCTTGGATGCAATTTTCTTAAACATCTGCAGTTCATGAAACCAAAGATGAACTAGTGATCCAAGTCTTTCTTTATATTCGAGGACATTCTTAGGACACAATTCGTTTGGCTTGTTCTACATGTTTATGTTAAGATGAGATCATTTCTTTCCTAAGAATGAGTGCTTTTTTTCCGTTCATTAGTTAACCTGGGTCAGACTGTTTAGAGGAAGACATTGATTACTTCAGTGCTGAAGATGCCTACATTTGATCAAGTGTATCCAGTCCTTGAAGACTGGTTAATTTCAACATATTATTTTCTCAGGGGGGAAAGAGGTGAGCAGAAAACTGTATGAACTTTCCTGTCCTTTTTAGGCAGGTAGACCTTCACAAGCTCACATCCTCCCGCTTTGCTCATGCTTTTAAAGTATTTTCTTCTGCATGCTGCTCAAATTGGAAGTAATTTCTAAAGCCCTGTGTAGTTCGGAACCTGTCACTTCTGAAAGGGCTTAGAACAGCTCTTAAGACACTGCTGCAATGCACTGAACATCATCTTTGTAGACTGACCAAAATGGACTCTGTGTGGATCCCCATTGCCTTTAAAATTTTCTCCTCTGATAACTGTTAGAGAAAACTCCCTGCCTTCAGGTTGAGACAATTATTTCATTTATTTTTTGATGAATAGTGTTTCTTGGTTTGCTAGACTTTGTTCAAAGCACTACTACTTAGTTTTCTAATGATGCCTCTAAATAACGTTTCTAGTAGGGGTGCTTGTCTTATTTATTCTTGCTGGTGAGAGTGACACATGCAGTTTATACATTTTTAATTTTTTAAACCAAAATGTTTAGCTGCTGTGGAAATCTGTATTATAAAAGTGAATAAAATAATGTTTTCAAAATTCTTAAAATTCTTTTATTCATGTGCTGTCCACTGTGATAAAACTCAAGGTGGTAGGTGCTTAATAAAATGACTGACAGGCAATATAATGAAAGTTGCTAGTAGCAGTGCTAGTTCTGTAGCACACACTTCAGTTCAGCCTAAGCCCCATATCTGTGAAGAATGATAATTAAAGAAGAATAAATATGAGATATGTAAAATGCCAGTTCACTGTCATTGAACAGACACACTGCTGTACATTTTTTATTTTTAATTCTTTTCTTTTCCCAAAAGCTCTTTCTTGGTTTCTGTATATTATATATTCTGTTACCCATAAGCTTGAGTACCCAGTGCTAAGACATTATTCATTTCCTAAAGTTTCCTAAAGTAAAGCATTTAAATGAGATCTTTGTGATCTATACTTTTAACATTATAAATAAATCCTTCTGCTGCTGTAACTATATATGTATGTAAAATTTTAAAAGACCGAAAAGCCATTCAGAATATGAAAGCACCTCTTTTGTTTATTGATTTTTTCCCAACTGAAGATAAAATTATAAAATTTACAGCATAATTCTTTCCTTTCAAACTTAAGTAAAACTCAAAGATTTTGTAAGTTATACCAGTGGACTGGAAAGTGGCATGTTTCTTAAGATAAAACAAAGTTCTCTGTAGATGTCTATGTGTGTACAGACAGGGTGAAAACTCCTTTCCCTATCCACTGTAGGCCACTTGGATATAGACTACCCAGCACTGAAAATCCATAGCAGAGAAACATACTTTATTCTGTTTTTCATCTGTGTTATAATTGTAAAAAGCAGTTTTATTTTATCTAATAACGATTGTTCTCCCACAAAAACCCTATGACAACCTTCACAGGTTTGTGAAAAGCCTGTATTGAGATTCAAATATTATTTCTGCAAATGAGCCCCAACCACATTATTCTGGTAGAAGAACACATCTGAACTAAAAGAATTGGTCTCATACAAATACCAGATGACTCTTGTATCTTAGGTAAAGCTGGAGGTGTATGAGGGAACTTTTGTATTTATAAAGTACTGGCATCTCAGTGCTGAGAAGAAAATGGGTCTGATTTTTTTTTTTTTTTCCCCCTGCCACTGGTCTATTTTCCCATGGTTGATGCTCCTATGAACTAATCAGAAGAGCTAAGTGGAAGAGGGTATTTATATCCTTCTAAACAAAAATGTTAGCTGCCTCTGTATGCCTTCGGACAATTACCTTCAAACAGTTCACATCTGCATCCCCCAGCAAAAAAAGTGCAGTAGGGTAAGTTTTCTCTATGTAATCTTGTAAAAGGTACACTGAGATCACACTGGATAGGGCAATTCTAAAACTGCATTGTACCCTTTTGTTGATGGATCTGTATATAATTTTCAAAAGTAGACAATTTAATAGTGCATCTGTAACCTATATGTGTATATTTGGACATAGAAAATTGAGCTTTATTTTATCTCTTAAGAAAAAATGTTTCTAAAACTTATTTTTCTAGTGATATGAAATTTTAAAATCTATTAAACCAGCCACTTTATGAACTAAGCCATTCTATTTACTGTCCACAACCTTTTTCAGAATGCATACAATGAATTTCTCAGTGTGGCAAACACTCAGATGCACTTGTAAAGCCCAGAGCAAGTGATATCATCACGTAGCTCATACCAATCAAATATTATTTAAAGTATAATAAATCAGAACAAAATTACATGTCAGGTATTCAAAGGTTATGAGCAATAGAATTGCAGTACAAAGTCATTGGCAGAAGGAGAAAATCACTACTGCAATCACACTGCAATTAT
The DNA here is from genome assembly GCF_030936135.1 of Gavia stellata. Lineage (NCBI taxonomy): Eukaryota > Metazoa > Chordata > Aves > Gaviiformes > Gaviidae > Gavia > Gavia stellata. The sequence goes on from NC_082594.1 coordinate 36,015,063, forward strand.
CCATTTCTAGACTTCTTCATATGAAAAGTGGAATTGTAACAGTTTAATGAAACAGTGATAATAATTGTAAGCTAGTATTTTTGTCTTCTTCAGATTTGACTTTGCTAAGATGTTGTTGAGAGGCCAAAGGAACAAAATTAACAAGTGACTAAAAGACACCTTATGTTACTGTATCAGAAAACATCTGTCATGATGTCTAAATCCATATCATTTAATCAGAATAAAATCATTAGTGTGCAAAGTATAGCAAAAATTACTCCATTATTTTCTTTCTTCATGACGTTTTGAGGGTTATTAGTAGTGCTTAAACATTGGCAACAGACATGGGAATTTCCAATCAGAATCAGAATACTTCAGTAAGGTTTCTGTTCTGAATCACCCTCTAGAAGAGTTTCTCCCTCCTCCCCACCTCCCCTTTTCCCCTCTCTGTTTTTGTCCTTCTTTGGTTTTCTCTCATTCTTTCTCTCTCCCACTCCCTCCCTGGGTAATATAGAGTACCAAGCAGACTTTCAAATTACTTTTGCAGTAGGATATTGTTAACATTCCCCTTTTCATGCAAATTTAGAAAATATATGTTTAGATTATTAGCATTAACTACAATAGAGTAAGATACTGCACAAGCCACAAATGTATTCTTCATGCAAATAAAAGAGGTAAGTACCTCTGATTACCATGACACAATCAGGGAAAATTTGGCTCTCCCTCCAGCAGAAAGTACCTTCTTGATGAATTATGAGTCTGGTTATGTGGAGAGTTGGACTAAAACCAAACAAAATGCTGATGGTTCATTTTTATCCTAAATCTCTGAAGTTTGACAGAGCAAAATTCATTACTCTGAGATATTCTAATCTGTACCTTTGTCTCAAGTGTGTAAACTAATATCCATGAAGAAGAATTCTTAAATGAGTTCATCAGAAGTCTAGAGACCTATTATGTGGGTAATCACAAAATTATTTTTGAAGCCCTAAAAGCCCTTAAATGTACTGTAAATTTATTGTAAATACTGTCTGGTTGATCTTGCAGTCTTTTGGCAGGCAAAATTCTCCTTGATGCCAATGGGAGTTTTGCCATTATCAGAATTTCAAAGACAAGACCTTCTATAAACACCCTAATAGTCTAAAACATTACATTTTATTATCTCCATGAGAACTATATTCCTTATAAACTTAATAACAGTGAATAAATTTGTTCCTGACTTGAGCCTCTAAGAAAAGTAATGCAGCTATAACACCGTATCTAAGTAGGTTCATAGGTAAGCAACTGGTTACACTCTGTGCCTTGCTGATTCACTGTCTGCCACACGCCTGTCTGCCACACGCCTGTCTGCCAGTATGTGAGCACGTTCGGTTCTGTGGGAACTGTGGCCCTATGTGTAATGAATTGGGAATGTGAATTTACCTTAGATAATTTGACTTGTTAGTACAGCAACTGTTTTTCTTTGTATTAGGATAACTCAGATTCTATGAAGTTTCTAGCCAGCCCTGTGTGATGCACAAAAGAGCGTCACAAGGATTTTTGCTTTGTATAAAAACTTGCCATGTGCGAAGCAACGTCTTCAAACCCATGAGGCATAGGAAAACAACCATGCTTGCAAATGTATCTTAATATGTCATTCCCTGTCCCCTGCCGCTCAGTAAAAATTGTTTGTTTCCACGCTTACTATGAATTTCTGTGTATAAAAGGAATGTGTCTGTCTTACTTAGCTATTAACTACAACTATATTTGTTGAGTTTAAAAGAAAAACTATAGTAGGAGCTAAATATTAAGGACTAAACCTGAAGAAGGACTTTAAATGCACAAGAACCTACAGGCTCCATGGCCCTGGTTGGAATTTTGTTATTTAGTCAGCTTAGATGTATTAAAAATTATTTTATTCTTCAGTGTTAGGACAGATATCCTTGTTAAGCATGCTGAACTAACAGACATCAAACTGGCCAAAGAGCTTGTCAATGTATTGTGTGATGGCAAACATCTGAAGTACCAATCCTATTGCACAGCAATCTCCCTGTGCCTCATTTCCTAGTCACTTCAAATACCATCACACAGAATGCTTCTCCACAAAACCTCATTTCCCAGTGCTGTGTAGCTGGTGTGCAATAAGCCACTTACCCTCAAAAATAACCATTGAAGGTTGTCAGAAGGCAGTTTGATCAGCTACCAATGTTCTATATGCTGTAATACAGTGGCAATGCTGTCATTGCAACCCAGCCTTTACAGGGTGCAGAGGCATAACTTTCTGAACTGTGTTCTGGTCAGTCCTATAACTCATTGAGGACAACTGGACCAGATCAGTTCTTGTAAAGTAAATTCCAAAACAAAACCAAGTGTACTAGAAACTATTCTGGTGTTTCAATCCTCCTAGACCAGCTCCAAACAAATACTCCATTGTGGTTCTGATGTAGCAAGTTTTTTTCCTCTGGGTAATACGCAGGGAGGAAAAAAAATCCGAAACCTAAAAGCTATAACTACTTACAGAATATTAAGGATATCTATCATAATGCATGTCTGAACGTCTCAGCACCCTGGCCAAATGCTACTGTTTGATGATTATATATTATCGATAATAGTATAATTATACTATATGGAATCAATTTCTACTTGTATTTACAAATGGGAAATTTGTGCTATTTTTTCCCCATTCAATCACTGGAATAAGTTGATACTGCATAATTTAAAAGTTGATACATTTTATCCTGTCTGTGTTGCAGCTGGAAATGTTTGCATTACTTACACATGTATTAAATTACATTACATACACAAATTAGTAAGCACATACATAAGGTATTCTGACACTCTCTGTGGAAAACTTGCATTGATGTTGTCTGTGATTTTGAATGTGTGCTAAAAGCCAATGAGCAGTGAAAAGATAACAAAAGTTATTTGAATCTCCAGAGTCCCTTTAATTGGTTTCTTCTTCCGGCCAACATCCTTGGTCGTTCAAGACAGGAGATGCTGAAAGCAAAACATTGACCAAAACCTTTTCACATTAATTTCATAGTAGAACTGAAAATGAGGTTGTCAGTTTCTTGGAAGAAGGAACTTTTCAAAGACAACTGTTTGCTGTAGAGGAGACAGAAGGCAGTCTGACATCAGTGGTAGTGTGGTCCAACAAAATGGGTGTGTACTACTTTGAAAAATAAATGGTCTGTTCTGACTCCAGCATTACTTGGAATTTTCCATTAAGATGCAATACCTGTAGATTATTGTAGTATAATCAAAACAAGGTATCCAGTATATTTTAGAAACTACAGTTTGTGTGTCAAGTTCAGGAAAAGGGAGTTTGCTCAGCTCTATCCAGGAGAACACCGAAGTACTTCCCACTGCTGTGTTAGTGTTTCAGATCTGACACCCCTATCTAAAAAGCTCTCCCAGGTAGATATTAAGCTGTGATGTCTTCTGATTCTGTGACTTATGGTAATGCTTTTGGAACTGTTTACTGTGCAGTCCTGAGTTTTGATCTCAGAACTCTGCAATGAATTCCATTATTTCTAAGCTGTATTTATGTATTTATCTCTGTTCTAGAAAACAGTATTTGCCAAAGCATTTGCAAATATTTCTGGAGTTCTAGAAGGAATTTTTTTATTGATTTTACTTTCTTTTAATGATTATTCACAAGAAACATAAGACTGAAACAAAAGGAGCTCAAACTAGCATACTTCATCAGAAATTCAATACCAGGCCATAGGAAAGAGGTTTTATCCATACAAATCACATGAGCTAGGACTGAAGTTAAAACAGTTCTTTTACTTTGACATTTGTATTCAAAACCTATTTGTCTAAATTACATCACTGTAGTGCCTGATCTTTTAACTTTCAATAAACCTCTGTATATACACATGTACACACAAACATCTTTGTATAAAATCTCTTTCTGAATGTATGTGTGTATGTATGCACTAAGGTCTGTGTGTGCTTGGTTATATAAGGTCTATGGTTATATATATTGCTAAATTCATTTATATGTCTGTGTTTATACACCCATGTGTACACAAATATTTAAATATTTTTACAGCTTGTTGAAAGCTGATAACCTGTCTTTGGTAAAGAAATACTTAAACACTGATTTACTTCTTGAAATCTACATTCAAAACTAGAAAGACTGTCAAATCCCCTTCAAAATTATGCAATTGCATCAAAAGAAATTTTCTGTCACCTAAGATAGGACTGGGCATTCTCCTTGTTGAACTTCATGAGGTTCCTCTCAGCCCATTTCTCCAGCCTATCCTTCTGAATAGGTCCTTCTGGATGGCAGCACAACCCTTGGGTCTATCAACCACTCCTCCAAATTGTCTTTCCTGTCCTATCATCCAGATCATTAATGAAGATGTTAAACAGGATCAGATCCAGTACTGATCCTGGGGTACGCCACTAATCACTACTCTCCAACTAAACTTTGTACTACTGGTCACTGCCCTCTGGACCCAGTTATTCAGCCTGTTTTCAACCCACCTCACTGTCTTCTCACCCAGCCTGTACATCAACAGCCTCTCTATAAGGATCTTACATGAGACAGTGTCAAAGGTTTTACCCATGTCCAGATAGACAATACCCACTGCTCTCCTGTCATCTACCAAGCCAGTCATTGCATCACGAAAGGCTATCAAGTTGGTCAAGCATGACTTCACCTTGGTGAATCCATGCTGATGACTCCTGATAACTTTCTCATTCTTTATGTGCCTGGAAATGGTTTCCAGGATTAGTTGTTCCATCACCTTCCCAGGGATCGAGGTGAGGCTGATGGGTCTGTAGTTCCATGGGTCCTTCTCTCTTGCCCTTCTTGAAGTTATGAGTGATGTTTTCTTTCTTCTAGTACTCAAGTACCTCTCACAATTACCATGATTGTTTGAAGGTAATTGAGAGTGGCCTTCCTATGGCATCAGCCAGCTCTCTCAGCATTTGTGGATGCATCCCATCAGATCCCATGGGATTTTGTATGTCCGGTTTCCTTAGGTATTATCTAACCTGATCCTCTTGTACCAAGAGTAAGTCTTCCTTGTTCCTGACCTTCTGCCTCATCTCTGAATCTTTAGATTTCTGAAGGATAGTCTTAATAGTAAAGACTGCAGTGAAGAAAGCATTTAGTACCTCAGCCTGTATTCTCAGTAGACACACAAACACAAAACCACACAAACACACCTTTACACCACAAATATACATATATATACACATGATAGGCCCCACAGAGGAACACAGACAGACACATTCAGCACTCAGACAAACACAAATAGCAGTGATGGCCTCATGCTGTTTCTCTCTTTAGCTGAGCAGGATGAGGATACACACACATATGTACATAAATACAATGTGGATCCCTCCAGCACCTGGTCTTACACCTGATCTCAGTCTCCCTAGTTGCTGGTATATGAATATATGAGCCCCTGAGGCTGCAGCCCCACTTTGGTTGCTGGTACAATTCCCATGAACACACACGCGTGCGTGTGCACACACGCACACATGCATATTCAGCGTGTATCCTTGGATATTTTTAAGACATGAGTGGACAAATCCCTGAGCAACCAGGTCTGATTACTTAAATGACCCTACTTTAGATCAGGAGGTTGGATTAGAGACCTCCTGGGATCCCTCCCAAACTCAATTATCCTATGATTCTATGATTCCGCAACAGAATTGAAAACACTTCAGTTTATAACCAATAGCTGATGTAATTCAATGTATTTTTCCCCTTTCTGTGATTCTAAAAGTATGAAGTAGTTCAATTAGTGCCTACCGGCTCTTCTTTTGGTGCTTACTGAGAGAACTAAGATTCAAGAAGGCTTACTCTTCTGTTAAATCTTTGAAGGGATTGTATGAATTGCAGAAATTGACTTTAGGCACTCTGCTGTCTGATAGAATCCTCAGACTTTAATTTATCACCTAGATTCCCTACAAAATTCTGTGGAAGATTTGAGCACCTAAAAAGACATTTACAAAGTTCATAAAGAAGAGGAGGAACTGGATAATAGCAAAGGCCACTGAAACATGTTCTAGCACCCCTTCCTGTCCCTGAGTTAGACTCCTAATTGCAAGACAAAAAGAGTTTCCATTTTCATGCAAAACTATCTGTGCTGGGATAGAGTTAATTTTCTTCTTAGTAGCTAGTATGGGGCTGTGTTTTGGATTTGTGCTGGAAACAGTGCTGATAATAGAGGGATGTTTTAGTTACCGCTGAGCAGTGCTTACACAGAGTTAAGGCCTTTTCTGCTTCTCACCCCACCCCACCAGCGAGTAGGCTGGGGGTGCACGGGAAGTTGGGAGGGGACACAGCCGGGACAGCTGACCCCAACTGACCAAAGGGATATTCCATACCATATGACATCATGCTCAGCATATAAAGCTGGGGGATGTTCAGAGTGGTGGCATTAGTCTTCCCAAGTAACCGTTATGCATGATGGAGCCCTGCTTTCTTGCAGATGGCTGAACACCTGCCTGCTGATGGGAAGTAGTAAATGAATTCCTTGTTTTGCTTTGCTTTCGTGGGCAGCTTTTGCATTACCTGTTAAACTGTCTTTATTTCCACCCACAAGTTTTCTCACTTTTACTCTTCTGATTCTCTCCCCTATCCCAGTGTGGGGGGAGTGAGTGAGCGGCTGTGTTGTGCTTAGTTGCCGGCTGGGGTTAAACCATGACATTGTCATCTGGAAATAATCTTCCACATCCAGTTTTTGTTTGGACATGCCAAAAATGGTAAAGCTATCATCCACTCCCTTATTATCATTGCCTAATGACATCTTCCCTGAGGAATCCCATTATCAAATCTCTATTCTGGCTGAACTGACACAAAGAGGTGAATGTAAGTCTCCTGCATTCTGGAAGAGTATGCTGAAATTAAGTTACTGAATATGATGACGTGGATCTTGATCTTTAATTTGTTGAAGTTATTTACCACTCTTTCATTGCAAATGAATATTAAATGAGTAGGAAGTTGAACCTAATCCTCACCTTATATCAGATGAACACCTTATCCACCCAACTGCAAAGTAAATCTTTAAAAGGTAGCTATCCAGTTTGATGAAAGTTAATAGTATATATGGACAGCAGAAGTTTTAGTAGAGGACAGCTGAAATGTACTTTGCTTCAGAATATCTAACAGTCTAGCATTTAGCAGACCTGAGTTCAAACTCTGGTTATCAACAACCTCATTGCAGTCTACAACTTCCTCAAGGGGGGCAGTGGAGGGGGAGGTGCTGATGTCCTCTCTCTGGTGACCAGCAATATGACATGAGGAAATGGAATGAAACTGCTCCAGGGGAAGTTCAGGTTGGACATTAGGAAAAGGTTCTTCACTGAGAGGGTGATTGGTCACCAGAACAGGTTCCCCAGGGAACTGATGATGGCATCAAGTCTGTCATAGTTCAATGAGTGTCTGGACGATGCTCTTAGTCATATGTTTTAGTTTTAGGTGGTCTTGCAAGGAGCAGGGAGTTGGACTCTATGATCCTTATGGGTCCCTTTCAACTTGAGATCTTCTATGATTCTATGATTCTAACAAAACCATATGGGTAAGTAATTCTCATATTAATTGCCTTAAAATTAAAACTGTAACATACAGACACCAAGTAATACCTAAAAAGCCGTATCTGTCAACTACTATTTGGCAGAGACTAGTAAGCATTTTGTAGGAGTGCTTTCTTCACTAACCTTGAAGTGGAGATTCAGGGAGAACCACCAGCCTGAAAGTTCCAGCTGTAGGTGTTGACTAGCAAAATGACACCTGATTTTTTGTTCGCATATGTTTACAAGCAGCAAAAATTTTGGTGCTGACAGTCAAGTAGCACCTGTGAAGATTATAAGGATGCAGTCATAGTGGATTCAAGAAGAGATCCATTCAGCAGTTTGCTTGTTTACTTTCTGTTGAACAGAGTAACTTGGGGACTCAGTTCCTTTCACACTCAGACTCACTTTTTGGCAATGCACTTAGATTTGCTTTGTGTAGAGACCAGGATATGGAAAGAGAACTATGGATTAGTCCGTGTCTACATGCCACCTCAATACAGAAGGTGCACACACACCTTGAAGTAGTTGTGGCTGTTACTGTATAGACATGGTGTTTATTTGTACAAAAAAAAAAAATAGAGAGTTTTCATTTAAAATAACTCCCGTTTGAAATCCAATGGATGAGCCTTTATATCTCATATACTTTCCTGATTCTCATCACATGTGTGTAAAGAGAAAAATGTCAATAATAATCTCTCTCTTCCCTCTGCGTCTCTATCTGGGCTATAGCTTGTTTCTATTGATTTGGTGGTTTTGGCTGTTTGTTTGGTGTTGTGTTTTTTTTTTTTCCTTGGGTGGGGGAAGGAGGCTAAAGGTTGCTTGCCTTTTTTTTGCTATATGAAAGTTACACACATTTAAGAAACTTAAAAGAAAGTTAAAGAGAAGCAATTACTCTTGCATTACTTATACAAATATATACATGCATGACAGTAATTCTTCTTCACAGTTAGGTGTCCAGATATTTCACATGAACTTTATTCCATTGGTCAAGAGTTTCAGAGCCTCACTCAAATGTAATGCCTTGGGAGGTCAGGATCATGCAGGGAAAGACAATTTTTCTGCCAGTTAGTGCCAATCCTGTAGAGAGTCTTAATACTAGACAAGAATCCTTGATTTGGTCTCTGAATTTCATGAGGAGATAATGGACCACTGGGGTGATGTGCTTATCATGACCTCTGCTGCTAAGCAGATGAGCTAACACGGTGTATAATACCAGAAGGTTTTTCAGGTTGCACTGCACCTGATTCAGGGCAGCAGCTTGAAGCTGGGTTTCCACATCTCAGTGTAAACATCCTACTGTAGTATTTTTTTTTTCTTTAAAGAACCTTTTCAGTTTGCATTGATAACTAAGTATTCAAAAGTTTACTACATACCAAATATGAAGTGGAAGACCTATAATAAAGCTCCCGGTTCAGATTAGCCAGAAAATCAAATTGAAAAGATTTCAGTACAACCCAAATGTCTATCCCAATCTTCAAGCTAAAGTGTAGTGTCAGCCACTGACTGGACCCAACAAGGATATAAGGATCACATTGCCTGCCTTTTCATCATCTGTCCAATAGATCACAATCCAAAACACTCCTAATACTGTGAATGAAAAGTCAGGTGTGTTGGAGGATGGTAATCCAAATAACCTATGCCCAGAAATAAGCAAAAGGAAATACTAAACAGAAGGGTGTATTTCCCCATGCTTAGTTGTCCAAGACAGGTTTTCCAGCAGGGACCTTCTTCCATTCAGGGTGTGAATGGTGGAAAATATTTGTTAGCAGTAGCAGTAGTATTCACCTGACCAGATATAATTTAATCCATTAGATCCCTTTATAATTACTGAAAAAAATGAAGTATTTTAAGATACAGTTCATTTCATCCCTAAATAGATTTCTAAAATATGACAAATGAATTGCAGCCTGTTACTGTGTGTTGACTATAGAGATAACCAGGCAAAAATGCTTATATTGAAAATATGTAAATTTAGAGTTAATATGTACTTCTTGGACATAGGGGACAGGATATCCTGGACATATGGAAAAGGATATAAAACAGAAATGTATGCCTTGGACCTCAATATGTCTCTACCTATGTCTGCTATTTGAAAAATGGATGCAATCCTTGTCTTTTTTCTCTTGTTCACAAAGCAGATGAGAGAAACTAACAAGGCCAGGATTGAATAGGGCATTTTGGGATATGAATTTGTTTTTCCTGACTGTCACAAGAAAAAACTACTCCATTTGAACAGTTTAACCAAAACCAAGAACAAAACAGTTTATAATTTTATTAATGTCACATAATTAACTAGCAATCAGTGAGCTATACATTTGGGATCAATACCAGTAATGCAACAGACAAACCACAACTCTAGATGCTTACAAAATGTTAATAAGCACCTAAACATTTCTAAACACCCTTCTTTACCCAAAACACTCTAAATTTTAATCCTCCTCCCACAGTTCTTCTGATCCCATCCGGAGGTCACTGGCATCCCTCTGCAGCAATGCAGCTTCCTCACTTCCTCACCCCCCGTGGGAGATGTGAGCCCTCCAGCTCTGTGTGAGGAAGCCCCCACAAGGTCCCCAGCACTGAGCAGTGGGGTGCTGGCCCCATGCTGACACCCCACTGCCAGGTGCAAGCTGCTCCCAGTGCCCCACAGGACAGCTGTGCTGCCTGGTCTGGGCTGAGGTTGAGGTGCTGCAGGACCACCATGGCAGGCACAAGCCCAATGTGATTGCTGCTGCTTCTTCTCCAAGGTCCTTCCCTCCTGTAATGAATTTGCATGGTGGGGGTTTTTTTTGGTTGGGTTTTTATTTAATTTTTTAACATACTTCTTTTCAGATTGCCTCCTTCTTTGCTTCAAAAGTCTCTGAAAATTCTTGGGTACTGTTTAATCCAGCTGATCGCTCCCTTCCTGCTTAACATCAACAGTTGGAGGCAGGTGGTCGTCTTCATCCTTAACATGATAATTTTTTGGACAAACATGATTCAGACAGTTGTGTCTATTCAGTCCCCACACACACTGTGTGCACTCATATTCTTATCTTAACAGGTGGTGTTATCCAGGCTATTGGCCAAGGGTAAGTGTGTACCCCCACGCTGATTTAATACGCTAATCATCACAGCCATGTTTTTTACAAGAAAGACAACATCTGCTGTATTTTTGAAGTAGAACAAATTTTGCAGAAGACCTGGTCCATGGGCACTAGAATGTCTATAATGCAGTTACTGCATCACTTCCAGTAAGAACAAACACTCAAGTATCATTACTTTCTGTATTTTAGGGAGCTGGGTAGGTATGTTCTCCAGCTTGCTTTCTGGTCATGTGGAGATCTCTAAGAGGACTCAGTTTTCCTAATGAATTTAGATACTTCCAGGGCTGGTGGCATTTGAGGCAGGATTTTATTTTTAATCAGAATTTTGTAATTAGGAAGTTAGGCCTAGACTAAGACATGCATTTAGGACTCCAATTCCCAGTGAAATCTCCCCTGCTTTTATTTATTCGGATTTTAAAGTTAGCTGATATTCATTTATAGTGGTGAGCTCTGGCTCTCTTCCTCTAAGGGGCAACTTCAATAGGGAGGCCAGGACACCCCTGAGAGAGTCACTTGGGATGGATACCTCACAGTACTCAGCTTCCCAGTCCTACAAAGGCTGCTTCACCCACATACCTATTAGCTGTCCCATTCAGTAGGAATGCTTAGCTCTGATAAATCAGCTCTCTCCAGCTGCAAATCGAACCCGAATCAACACCACTTGTAGTTACAGTGAGGACATGCATTTTCACTGTGAAAATAATAATACATAAAAATGTAAAATGTTATTATCTAGAAACTCTTTCTAGAATGAAAAAAATGTTCAACTACATCTCTTTCAAGAGCTAAATAGTCCATTTTAATGAGATCTACTGTAATAATTGAAGGTGCTAATAAAGTACTTGATTTTTTTGAGCATATGTATTTCAGATGTAATTCTATAAGAAAGTAGTGCATGAATTTAAAGAGGAACCAGCAGCTGCATGTAGGCTGGGCAAGAGGAGAGGTGGCACAGCGTATCTGGGAATCCTGGCCTTTTGATCTTCTAAATTCAGTAAAGTACCCAAACACATTTCATTCCCTTCATTGCTGAGAAACTAAATATGCAGGAAAATTAAATACTGGTGTAACCTCAAGTCCTCACCATAAAATAGAGCTGTGATGTGGATGGGACAGGTACCTAAATTGGAGAGCCAGGGATTGTTCCCACAAGCACCAGTTTGGAAATGGACCTTCAAAGTGAATTCTGCAGATGAATAACAATGAACTTTTTTTCTGGTGGAGGAAGGAAGGCTTTAGATGTCTGTGGTCTAGACACTGCAGTGCAAAAGAGGTCTAAATAGGACTAGCAGATGTGACCCAGTATGTGTGCGAGACCTGTACACATCTGGAGGAGCAGCTGGAGGGCAAGTAGGATACATAAATAAATCTCCCCAACGTGGAGAGAATTGGGGAATGATTACTCCAATTTCTCAATAATTATTCCAAAATGCTGCATAGAAAAACCCTAAACTAAAATTTATTTGAGCTCCAGTAACTGAAGAATTAACAAAGCATCACTATGATAAAGAGATTTTTACACACTTTCTGTAATTCCTTCTATTCTGTTTCCTCAAGGAATTATGAAAATAGCTTAGAAATAGTATTTGCAAGTGTCTAAACTTCAGGCAGATACTGGTAATTATATGGAGAACTCATGGGGTTGTTCTAGCATTCCTAATTATTGTCATTAGAGCTCTTTTAGCTTGATTTCATACCCCACTAATGACCTTCACAGATTCTAAAAATCCTATTTAAGAATTTCTTTTTGGTCATGTTCATTATGCTTTTTATACAGCGTACAGCTACAGTATCTTAACCTCTGCCTACCTGAAATTTATATTACCATTCAAAAGTCTGAACAAACTGATGAAAAAAAAGTTCTGTAACTGCAAATTCCATTACAACTTTTTAAGAGAAGACTTTTGCAATGTTGTCTTTTTCTCTTCTCTACTTCTAATCTGAAAAGTAAAGCTACTGCTATTTCCAAATATAAAGCTTTTATTATTAAAAATAGAAAATATACTTCCTATTTTGTGCTACTAAATATTTTACAACTATTTCTAAGTGGAAATACTACGCGTTAGCTTTGAATCATCTGCATTGTACATGCTGGCTACCTATATTTTAGTAAATGAAATGGTTCTGAGAATTTTCTCTGTAACTGACGGCAAATAGCACTGAACAAGCCATATCCACACTTTTAAAATCTAGTATATCTTTCAAAATTGAGTTTTTGTCTACTCTATATGGTCCCTGGTTCAGGTTAATTTACAAATTACATTTGGGAATTGTTTGTCAGTGTACTGATCAACCCAAGCCAAGATGGCTGAGATTATTCTAAAAATTTTTGATTACTTTGTATAGACACATATATACACACACACACAAACACACACATATATACAGACATATATAGAGAGAGTATAGAAAAATATATATATTGTATATATGTTGTATGAAAGATTCTTTCAAATCCTGGTGATGTTCCACAGTTCTCCTTAATTTGCTGGTAACGTAATTGTATCTCAGTCCAGCACAAAGTAAACATTTTAGTTTTAAACTAAAGCTCTTTGGAAAAAATTTTATTATGGCACCATGGTGTTCAAAACAAGAAACAAAACTCACAGGAAGTTGTTTTAACAAGACCAAACTAACCCTTTGCTGTATCTCTGGCACAGGTATTCCACTTCAAGAAGTGTCTGTCTGTCTGTTTTGTAAGAAGGGTATCTCTTGTCTTTAAGATTCTCCTCCCAGTAGTCAGACTGACTGCAGTTATGAAAATAGGGAAAGGGCATGTATCTTCACCTTATATAGTTTCCATACGCTTTTTGATGAGGCTATCATGCAGAATTTCTTTGGTCTTTTCCTTCAGATTCCATTTCTAAAAGTTATAAAAGTTTTTTAGTTATATTATTATAATTATTATTTTTAAAAATAGTCTTTAAACATTTAAATTGGTAAGTACTAACATATTTTGACTCTATTTTTGACCTTTAAATTATGAATTAATGCCTAACCAATCTGTTATTACCATCTAAGGACTTCAAATTCTAAACATGTTGTTAATAATCCTCATTAGAAAAACTTATATAGACCTGCTTTGTCTTTGAAAATATGGTTCAATGAAAAAATCGAACTGCTTTCCAAAATCATGTCACATTTAGCAACATTTGATTTTGGCAGAAAACATAAGAAAAAATATATGCATAAAAAATTAGGATATTTAATATTCTTGGAATGAAATGTTCTAATTTGCCATTTTCAAAGGACTGTCTCCTTTCCAAAAAAAAAAAAATAAAAAAGGGCAAGCCTGATTCAGCTGCAGCTTTAAGGTAGAATTGTCTTCACTTTTCCCTTAAAGTGAAGATGGCTTTAACTCTCTAATGCTTTCTGTAATTAGAGTAGAAAACAGATCAAAACCAAGTCCTGGAATGTAGAGAAAATCATATTTACTGGATGAGGATGATTGGAATAAAATAAAATAAAATAAAATAAAATAAAATAAAATAAAATAAAATAAAATAAAATAAAATAAAATAAAATAAAATAAAAAAATTTGAAACGAATCCTACATCTAGCCTACTTTGTCTCTGCAGGACTGCAGGACAAGTTCTGTCCTCCAATCTTACTTTCAGTTCAACTTTAAACGACTTTCTGAGTTATCAGTATCTTCATATAGTCCCTTTGTTCCATAGTGATGTTCTGTAATGCTTCATCGCATGTCTTCCCCCTGCATTTCTCAAGGGGTTTCTGGTATAATATTAATCATGCATATCTTTAGATGTCCATATAGCAGATGTCTAAGTTGAGCTGTTCATTTTAGGCTTCCATTATAGTTAATGATGAGAAATAGTCACTCTTTCTCTGGTCTGTTTCGGCTGTCTACTTTATGATGAAATGAATCATGCCCAGAAAGCATTTAATTCCCTCTACAAACCACAAAGAGAATCCAGGCTGGCTAGTCGAGATGTAGACAGCTAAGGTTCAACCCAGTCACCCTACAACAGCTGCAGAGTCTTGTCTGGGATGTCCTAGTGTAGCTTGTCTGTCCTCCAGCTGCCACTCCAGAAGAGAATGGTTCCCCCATTGATTCTGTGTCATGTCTGCCAGCCTGCTGTGGATGTTTTAGAGAACTAGAGGCTCTCACATGGCACTAGATGATTCTGTTAAAGTAGCATGATCCTATCTATGTGTTAGGTTTGAGCAGTCCTGTTATAGTCAGTAGGAATTTGAAGTTTGACTTCAGTCACCATTTGGATGCTTTTTGAACTGCTTTAGAGCATCTAAGGCATCTATGTAATGCTGGCATTTATGACATAGGGACTAAAAGACATCTATGATCTCCTGGGTAGGAAGCTTGAAGGTAGCTGGGATATGTTAGGTCATGGTAAAGAGCATTAGAAATTTTTATGTGAGTAACTGAATCAAGCCTTCAGTCAATACAGTGAAAGGATAAATTCAGTTTATGCTATAGAAAACATTCACTTTTAGACAGATGAAATGTGCTTTGGTCTGCATAGACCACAGTGCACAAGGCTTGTTTGTGCTGCATGCACTAGGGGATTCCACATCATCTCTGTCTGTCACATTAGGAGGTCTTTTATGTATCCTGTGTAGTACCTACATGTATCTAGATAGTTTGGGTTAGATGTTTGTGTTTCTGAATCAAGTCCTAGACATCTGAATGAACAGCTGAACTAAGTTGCAGAATTCTGTTCGTGGGAACAGGAGCCTAAACACAAAGCTTAGATGTAAACCTATATGGCTGACACACAGAGCAGGCAAGATAAATTTCTGCTGAAGTTTGATGAGACAAATTGCATCCCAGTCTCTACATGTGCTGAAACCTTACAGTTTGCTGTGTCTGTCATGCATATACTGTCTGCATCACCTAGCACTCTACAACCTTTATTGTGTCAATGATGTCTCCTATTGCTCTAGAAAAAGGAACAATTTCTGTCTTCCTCTGAAGATTAGAAGATCACACATGATTAAGAGGACAGCAAGAAAAACAAAGCAGATAGGCAACCTTACTACCTGCTGAAACACAGCTTTTTACCAAAACATAGCACAAAATAATGAACAAAGGAACAAACACATATCATTTGATCAGACAAATAGGACAGTGGTGTTATAAGTTATAAAATAATGTTGAAAAAGTAAATGGAAATTAAAAGTTTTTATTTCATAAAAGCAAAACTTTTAGAACAACTTACAATGTGTTTCCCTCAGAATTTTTTTCTTCATAAAAAAATTGTGACTGTTGGAAAACATTCCAAATTTAAATCTATCCTTGAACACAGTTTTAATAACTAAATCAACTGGAATCTCTATGTGAGCCTATTTCACATTTTAATCTGCAAAGAATTTCCTGTATGATATTTCTCTTTTGCTCTGGTACTGGGTGAAAAATCTTACCTTTTTCTAAAACAAACCCACAGTTAGTTGTTTCTAATAACTGTTTCATGAGAAAGTGCTCCCTTGAGCTGGTGTCCCCTTTTTTACTGCAACTGAAAAGAATTACTATGAGATTGTATTTGTTTTCCTCAGGATATTGTTAGGTTAGAAATTTTCACAATATGTGGGTTAGATCTCCTCATTCTTTTGTGCTAGTAGTTTTTTCTCCAACCTTCTTCATATTTCTTACTATCTTCCTGTTGAAGGGTAAATATAGTCAGCAAATAGATGCCCAAAATTCAAGAGAAGTTAGGTACTGTGACAAAACAAAAATCTATGGAATAACTATGCTCAGAACTTAAGCCAAAAGTCAAGAAATCAGAACCTGCATTGGAATTAAGAATAGGTAGGTTAAAAGCTGGATGACAGTCAGGTAGATGGATGTGAGAAACTGAGAAAGAACCAAAACTAAGGCAAGAGAAATAAGAAAGGGATCAGAGTTAAGGCAACAAGAAGTCTGGTCAGAACTTCAGCTATAAGTGGCACATTGAACAGCAATGTCAGCTGAAGGGGCTGATTCATATGTCAAATACTGGGACTAATCACTGGTCTAGAGGTTAAAAAGATGAGGGCTTCTTTGTAAATTTAGCCTTTCGGGAAAGGAGGAAGTATGCAACAGTTTGAAACAAGTAGAAGAGCAACACTGGGAAAGAAGAGATCTATAAAGCTCTTGTACTGTTTTGACAGTTACGGTAGCCAGGTTCCCTTTTGGTTCTTGAATATCTAGGCTTTCAGGTAGCCAGTGTTGACAGGTTATTATTCAATATATAAATGAATACTTTTGAATTAAAAGAAAAAAAACATCGTTCATTCCCCAAAAAAGTGGCCAAGCACACAAAGATATACCTTTGAAAACTCAATTGTGTGTGTTAACTTGGTATTAAAATTCCAAGAAGCTTACTTTAATTATTATTTTTCAATTGAGTAATAACTATTTCATTTTAAAAGTAAGATATTTACACTGACCATATTTTCTTGGAAAAGTAATAGTTTATCATCTTAAGAGAACACTGCAGAATATGTATTATGGTTTCGTAATTATGTGTGACAGTGACAGTCAATGGATGACCTGGTGACTGGCTATTGTAAAGCCAAATTATCTCTATTAACTTATAACTATATACTATTCCTTTTTCCTTAGATAAAGCATTTGGAAACAGAAATGGGTATTGAAGTTTTTGAGTTATTGAATGGGTATTGAAATTGTTGGGTACAGCATATTTAGAAACAGAAATGGGTATTGAAGTTTTGGGGTTATTGAATGGGTATTGAAATTGCTGGGTACAGCAGATTTATTGTCACAAAGAACGTTTACCAATTGTTCTTCACTGTCTTTAGCAAAATGTATGCAGATAATTCCATTTTGCACCATTAATAAGAATAAGTAATAAGAAAAAGGGATTTTATCATTGTTACATTTTCATTGTATTATTGATATGGTTATTACCTACTTAGAAATTCATTAATGAATCTTGAAGAAGAGACTGATGAAATAACATTAAAAAGAAAAGGTGTTTCGTTCAAGTGGTACAAGTCTTTCTAGTCCTTTAAGGATGATGTGAAGAAGCCTTACAGAATATATAACATCACAAAGCTCACGGCTCATCAAGATAGTCATGATTTGAATTGTTAGATTGATGCCACACAGGTCAATGCCTAGGAGGAAGATGGAATCATGTAGCTTCACAGATTATTACTGGGCTTAACACTTTGGCAACAGGGCCAGAATCCTCCTTTTCCTTACATTACATCTTCCTTCACTACTATCTCTCTCTGAGTCCCAAGAGGAAAAAAACCTCATCTTCTCTTGCTAACTAATCAGATTCTATCAATGCAATCGGGCCCTTCTCCCCATAAATAGTACCTCAGAAAACATTCTTCCACTATGCAGTGCTATTTCTGTGATTTGCTGTGTGCAGTCCCATGTTATACTGGTCTTGAGAGTCCTGAGATCAAATTGGTTTATGTGTTTGGTTAATTTTCTAAAATGTAAGGTCAATCTCTTACCACAATAGGTTGACCAAATATGGGTTTGAACAGAAAATGAAAGGTACTCCTGGGATGATAAAATCTCATTCCTCTTCAGCTTCTGGGATATGTGCTTTTTTCATGGTATTTATATGATTATATGCAAGTTCATGTCAGGCTGTATATAACAGGCTATATATAACATGGATATATAAAATAGAACATAGATATATTAAATAGATTTTTTTTTCTTCCAAGATTTGATTAATACATCTGGATATTACACAACAGACAGTAAACCTGAAGGGGGAAGACACTTCTCAATAAAACAACTTAATTACATAGCAAAACTAATTAAGACACACCTGTCAACATTTTGGGGTTTTTATAAGAAATTTGGTCCAATGGACTTAGTCCACTGTGGCATCTGTCTGTAACAGTACTGCGTTTCCCAACTGAAAAGTAAGGAACAAGTAGCTCAGGCAGTGATAAAATCATCTTACACACAAGAGATTACTTTTAGCTGATCATCCTGCAGACTCATTTGCTTATGCTCTGGAAATGATCTGTTGGGTTTTTTTTCTTTTTTTTTTTTTTTTTAAATTTGCTGGTGCAAAAAAGACTTACATTTGGGGAAAGTTTTACTTGGCTCATTTTTTGCAGTTGTTCAGGACCATGAATTGAAATTGTTCTTTGTAGCTGCTTCCTTCAATGCATTTCCCTCTCACCATAAAGAATCCTATACAGTGACTAGGCATAGGTGAGCCTGAATGGAAGCCCTTTTCAAATAGGAATTAAGTATTCAGATGGAGTCTCCTCTTTTACTACTCAAGCAGTATTGGCTCAGGTGCCCAGAATGAAACGTGGTCTCCAATTCACAAGTTATTAGTTCTTAGTAATTTTCTCTATTAGTTTGCTATGACAGTGTTTTGGCTTTTCTGTGGATCCTTATAAAATCACTCAGTAGCTGCATTGACTGAAGTGATACTGTTGCCATGACACAACATACGTCCAAACTGTACAAGGGAATGGGAAAAGTCACAAAGCTCTTCACATTTGAAGGACAGTGACTTTCAAACTCTGTTGTTTGCTCCGTTCAGAGAAGATTCAGAAGATGCTGCTGGCTGGTAGACATCTGTGTGATGAATTCAGTGGTCCCTGCTTCTTGATCCATGCTGCTGCTGCTGATAGAGGCCCCTGAAGGAAGATCCCTTAAACTGTACTCAAGTGTTTCCACTAAGTAACAGAAACACTGGGATGTGCTTTTATTTCTTCAAAGGTATCCAGTCTGAAGAAAGTTTGATCTCTGGAATGTGATAACAAGTGAAATATTAGAGCTCAGTTCAGCTGCGTAAAGGACAAGGAAAAACTTCCCAGTCTGCTGCTCCAGAATGGGTTCCCATAGATCCTGCTATCACATCTGCGAGCCCATGCAGATTATTTTCATTTTACGAGGTATGGTAGGAGGTGTCTAGTCTTAAGCAATTCAGTTCAGCCTCTAGTCAAAGTAATGAATGGTGTTTGAAGAGCTAAGTAAAGGTATTCAGTTTATTGGTCTGAGGAGGTGTTTCATGTCATGCAACTTTAAAAACTCAGTTCAGAGCAATAACTGAAGGTAAGATTACAAATGCTTGAAGTAAGCAAAAAGGTAAGAAAGAAATAAACTTTTATTCTCTTATTTTCCAGCACTGTATAAATCCTCACACCAAGGTAAATGAATATGTAAAGCTCCATGTAGAATGAAGTACAGAATCAGTCCTTTTCTCTTGTATTTTCTTCACAGATATATTCAATAGAAAATAAGTTAATTGTCATCCTAAAACCATCTCTGACGCCACCACTTGCCCTTGTGCATTATAATGCATGGGCCTAAATCTGTGGTTCTTAATTGAGTGGAACTACCATTGAAAACAACAGGATTTCATTTGATTAAGGACTGCAAAATACGTCCCCATGTGTGCACTTCTTTGTTCATGGTTAGTCAGACAGTAAGTCATGCAAAAGCTCTTTTTAATTACATTTTCGGAGGGTGACATAATTGGTTGGAACAATCAATATCTTGCTTGATTCTTGAAGGTGAGACTTTCCAAATGAGACCACTGTCATACTTACTCTGAAATATAAAACCTTGAGAATACTTTTCAGTATATTATTAATATTTATTATTACTTGCATTCAAATAAATAGAAAATAAGATACAAATTTATACATTATGGCTGTTTTGAGTTTGTCGGAATTCTCAAAATATTTTAATTATATCATAACTGTTACTTCACTTTTAGTGTAATTAAAACAAACAGATATGCTCCTTAAGAAAACTAGATACTGCCACCACAGAAAAGTTGTACCTAGTATCAGGTAAAATACAGATAGATGTTCAATAAGGCAGGCAGAGAATTTTCATGAATGGAAATGTCATGAAAATTCCACTGAGAAAAATATATGTGAGAAAAAACTTATAGCTTAATTTTTAAAACTATGGCAAAAAACCACTTGACTTCATCACCAGTTTCTCCTCCTAACAGAAACAACCTCAATACCCTGAATTTAGCTAAGCGTTTGGGTCAAAAGGGCCAATAATACACATTAAACTTTAATAAGTTTGACAGGCAGTGAGTTAAGAAAAAGAAGCAAAGGCATCAATGTTATTCATCCTTTTGTTCCCAGTCTACTATGCCACCTGAGAAATGGTCCACTAATTCAATCCAGCTCATACTGGGGTATAATATATTCTATTTTAAGCTGTTTGCTATATCCGGACTGAAGTCTGGCTTCAAGTCAGTTAACTGTTCTAAACCACTGTGATTTTAAGCTAGAAAAGGAAATTGCAGGTGGGGGAGAGATCTGTGCTTGTTTTAACCCTTACTCCTCTCATGTATCTTACAGGCAAAATTCCTGCTGAGATGAAAATGAAAACAGCTACCTCACATTCCTGAAGAGCCTGTGCCATCAGCAGATGTACCCTGGGCTTCTTTTTTAGATAAATTCAAGACTTTTCAAAGTGACTGTATTTAACTGGTGCAAAGGGAAAGCATTTGAAAATCTAATAAACAGGAGTTGCAATCGTTTCTGAGTAACAATCAATTTTCTGATGTGTAAATTATTTACTGTACTTAATGACTTGTGGATTGTGTTAACAATAAACACATGCTCCAGTAGAATGTCTTTTGTAATGCATACTTGTAGACAAAAAGTAATAAAATATGCTTTCAAAACTGTATTTTAGCTTCTCTCCCATGTGGCTACTTAAGAAAAGCCTTGTAAGAGTAGGATGGTACGGAAAATTATAAAATTGCCTTTGAAAATGGTGTATTCATTATTGATGCCACTTGTTTCTTAGCATACAACAGGACTTATGGAGCATTGTGGTTTGAAAGAATAAATACATGGTTGAAGAATAAAATCTTCCCTACCTCCCACACTCCCCTATCCTTAATGATAGTTGGTAAGCCCTGGTAAAGCATATGCAAGTTGAAATTTTGGCATTGTTGTACTCAGTGAAGTAACATTCTCAGATCTC
Source organism: Gavia stellata (assembly GCF_030936135.1). Lineage (NCBI taxonomy): Eukaryota > Metazoa > Chordata > Aves > Gaviiformes > Gaviidae > Gavia > Gavia stellata. Next base: position 36,036,567 of record NC_082594.1, read on the forward strand.
AGCAGATACCATTTTTCCCCTTTAAATGTAAAGGTCATTAATATCTGTTTTTCTAGAATATTTAGCAGTGACTGCTGCTGCTGCAGGGTAAGTGTTTCACCAAGTTTTTTCCTCAAGATTGTGTCACCGGTTCTAATTCTGATGTTAATATCCAAGGTAGCAAATAGTGTCACTGAACTTTATCTGATGTTAAAGATAATTAAGAGAGGCAGAATCAGATCCATGATATGTATGGTAGTTTTTGTAAGTTGCTGACCTCCCTTCTACATACTGACATGTAAAACAGTAAGCTACAGTTTAATTAATTTTTGAAAGGAAAAGGTCTAAAAGCGCTGTCTGTGAGCTATGTGTTACTTGATTCCACAGCCAAAATGTTGGATTTGCATGGGAAAATGAACAGCATGGGCATAAATTAAACTAAGCCCTATCCAGAAAGTAATTGAAATCAGCTTCAATTACAGTAATTAGTACGCTTAAAGAAGAAACACAGATCCATTGCATAGCTATGCAGTTCACTCGCCATCATCTTCACAGTGAGCGTGTGTATTAAAATGGTGCTTAAAAAATGTTTGAACTGTGAATGTTCAAAATGTTCGAACAGTGAATGAACAGTTAATTTGTAGGAAATATACAGCCAAGATATAAATGTGCTCATATGATTATCTAGGACACAGATGAGTGCCATTCTCTGAAGAGTAAGTTCATGTTAACAAAAAAAAAAAAAAAGTAGTATGGAATAGGATAAAGAACAGAGATGTCTGACCAGGAAATTGAGCTTGCTCTGCCAGAGCTCAGGCAAAAAGCAGGACTGAAAATCTAGCAGATAAGCAACTCCCAATACTGCTGGGCTAAATTAGGGCATATTAGCTTGGGCTCAGCACAGCACTGACTGAAATTTCAGCTGGAGGTTCCCTGGCGTGCTGATAAAATGAATTTGAGTCTGTTCATAACACATCATCCGGTACTACCACACAATAATCACCGACACAAGAAGCGCAGAGTGGGTCTTCAGCCTTCAGTAGATTGCCTTAAACCAATGTTAAATTCCCTTACAGTTTACAGCACATCCTCTGTATTCTACAAATGCAGAGAGTACTGTCAATAGTAAAGGTGAGAAGAAGCTTTCTGGGTTGAGGAAGGGCAGTATTGCATTAGCATTGCATGGTGATCTTAAGGAACATTAAGCAGCCACTGAAGACCAGCTTTATCTCACCTAACTATAATCTCCAAAAGCTAAGGCCCAGCCTAAAGTTATCTCCCACTGTAGCCAGTGGAGAAAAGCAACCTGCAGAAGGCAACCAATTCCAGATACCTTAACACGTCTCATAGGGTAGGATGAATAGCTGGAATAATGTCTCTGAATCCATTGTTTATAGATGCAATCTAAATTAATGCCATCCCCCGGATCGAGCCACAAGCTCTAGACTATTTGAGGGACTAGTTCAACTTTCAGCTATTCTCAAGAACAGGGAAAAGGTAAAAGTGGCTCCATACTTGTCATCTGTCCATACAGATACACATCTGTGCATCTGGAGATTATGCCCTGGGTGTTTAAATTTGGTATGCTGTTCTTTACACACACTGTGAAACCTCTCTGACTGTCATGTTAGGACTTGTCAGCTCAACCTCTGAGCAAGGTTCTTTGCTTTGTAACTTTTATTAACTTCAGAATCCTGAAAGAGAAACAGCTGTTGGTCTCAGCTTTGTTGGTGAGAAAACACTTATTCTCTGGATTTACTTTTTTTAATGAATTTGCTGTAGAAAATTATAATCAAGAATTGACTTCCATATTGCATGAAACATCAGATAATCTCCCCAGAAAGCAGAAAGAAGAAAGCTGAAATATATATCTGTAACATAATTACACTTGTTATTGTCCTTCTCAAAATGTAGGGCCTGACTCTAACTGAATTTATAAAAGATAAAAGAATACATTTATATTCTCTCATATTTATATTCTCTTATATGTATAAGAGATAAGAGAATATATAAGAGATAAAATACCAATGAGTTCGGTTAAGTTATCCTGATATAATATTGATAACTGTAAATGACAAAAAAATCAGTCTCTAAGTACATCAGCTGTAAATTATGTGACAGTGTATCAGTAAACCTGTGTTTCAAATAAGCTTTAAATTTCTTTCATGGCCTTCCTGTCTTGTCCTGTATCCCACTAACCAATGTCATAGAGGATTTTTAGAAATGCAGTAACAGCATGAAACAGCTGTTACAAAATAGGTATTTCATGCCAACTCCAATAGTGGATATTTTATTTTAAAGACTTGTCTACAGGGCAAAGATATTGAGAAACTAATATTATGACTATAGAAAGATCATAGCCAACAATAATTGCTACACTTCCAATATATGTCCTACCTGCAGAGAAGTGTTTCTGCATCCCTGCATCTTTCCTCACAGAGAAATCCTAGAATACTCCCCCTAATTCTCTCAACAGTGCTCTTACTTCCCTAACTGCCAAACATTTGAATCTTCCAGTAGATTTGATACCTACTGGACTGGATGAAAGTCTGGCAAGAAGTTATCCATTATTTATCATAAATCATAAATCTTTATTTTAAAGTGAGTTGTACTAACATCATTTAGTAGTAAACACATTTTATTTTTCTTTCTTCTAAAAAGGATGAGCAAGCATAAGGTAGTCATTGATTGAACTAATGCCAGTCTTACTCTTGACTGATGCCTCACACAGCAGAACGAACAAACGACAGCTGCTTGGAAATGAGACTTATGCACCTTTGATTTTTTGTAGGACCTAAGGAGGCAAATGCGACAGACCCATGTGAACCTTTATGAAGAACTGGGGCCCAAACTGCTCGTTAGCAAAGTTATTCCCCTGAATGTTCTCCTGAATGTTCTTTTTTCAGGTTTTCACAGAAGTGAAGCTGCTGATGACTCTGCTTAAAGAGTTTTGCTTGTTCTGGGTACCATATTTCTGCTGACCAAGAAGGAAGCAGCTATAGGCACACCAACAGAGAATTTGACACTTTTTCTCTTCTACCTGCTTTCCTGCTTATCTTTCCGTACTAAGTTTTTCAGTATAATGCTGTTTCAAAATATTTTTCCACAAAGTATTAGCTTTTGCAAGGGAGAAGTATAAGAGGCATTTTATTCTTTTTTTTTCCCCCCATGCCTAATGAATCATAAATAATTTCAATTAAATTCATGGGAAAGTAGTGCTCTTATGCAGCAGGTTTTCTTCTTTCTTGAAGATAATAAAACAAAGAAAAAATAAATTAAGGAAGAAAGGCCCTAAGCACTTTTCTAGATTTAGTTTTTGATAGAGGATGTATGGTCAGTTGTTAAATTTGCTTAAGTCTGGTGTTAATTATGTATGACGTGGTGTTACATAGTCCAGCATTCTAGCATCTCTGGAGCTCAGTCTGTTCACAAACCAAACAAGATGAAAAAAATTGAACTGTTTTTTCAACTACTTCTTAAACAGTATATGACTGGACAATTCAAATTTTCTTCCAGGTGTTTTCTGACAGTTGACTTTGAGAAAAAATATAACAGCTATCTCATATTTATGAAATATAGCTGGAGCACACAACTGCGGAGGAATGTTAGAACATACAGTCCAATCGCCTAGCAGGTGACCTGTTAGTATAAGTATTAATAGGCTAGTTAAAGCTTGTTAGGACACCTCCTTCTCTCTCCTTCTCTTAGGGCACTCTAGTGCCTTATTCCATTGTATGAACCTTCTGTTTCCAGACTCGTTTTATTCAGATGTAATTTATACTCATTTGTTTCTGCGTCAATAGTATCTTTAGCTTAGCTGCTTCTTGGGACTACCTGACACTTTATTCCACTTCCATTTTTGTAAGCAATTATGTCAGTGCTCAGTCTTCATATTTCTGGACAAATTTTCTTGTGAATGATTGAGTATCTGTTCCTCTATCACTTTAATATTTATTCCCCATACCCATTTAGTTTGGGCATCTGGAATATGGATGAACAGAATGGTGTCCAGAATTTCATCTAAGGTTATATCAGGGTGCTGAACAACAGTATTCACATTCTTATTCTTTGCTGAAAGCACCTCTTGTGATTGCAGTTACTTTTTCATGATGACATTGTATTAGAGAAACATAATAATCTTGCAGACAATTAATACACACCAGTCTCTGTCCTCCACTGTTCTTAACAACAGAGAAGGTTTCAGCTTCTGCAGAAATGCTTATTAGTTGTCATTATCCATTATTACATTTCATCTTCTTTTGTCTTCACATGTCATACTCTTGTAATTTTAAGGTCAAACTAAGAATATATTTAATATAAAAAAAATGCTTACAATATCATTGATGCATTTCTTCATTCTTTTTCTACTTCTTATTTCATGGCTAGAGAACCTTTAACATCTTTTTCTTTGCAAAATCTTGTATTGTAAGGTGACTGTAAAAGGGACGTCTACTTGCAATCTAAAATATAGTGAAATGTCTGGATAATGCATAAGTAGTTTTGGTGGCACAACACAGTATCTGAGAAGCCATGTTAATAAGGGCATGGGAAAAGAGTATGCTTAAGTGTGTATTATTACGGTGTCCTTTTTACTGGAATCAAAATAACAGAATAACTGAGAAGTTTTGAATGGATTAAACATCAATAAAATAAATGCATGTCATTTAGTTAAGCAAATGTTGAAAATTCTGGTTGTGGAGGCATCAAAAGTGCATATTTGAATACCATGCTATTAAAAAAAGAAAAAAAGTATTTTAGTCCTTCTAAGCCCTCTGTCCAACTTCAACTCTGACAAGATGACAGAGATCTCAAAGGTGTAAAGTTCCTACAATAGCCCTGTATAACATAGTGTACAGGCTACAGACAGGATTTGTAATTTTCTTGCACTGCCAACAGTATAGGAGAAGCTTGTTCTGTTAGCATTCCAGCAAGCAGAAGGCAGAGGTTCACACATACTGTTTATTCAATATAACTGTAATTCAGATCTAGTCACAGCATCTGATGCTTGTTAAAAAAAAAAAAAAAGAAAAATAAAAAAAAAAAAAAAAAGAGGGCAATGCAAGAGAAGGGAAAGCACATTTTGATGTTCCATAAAGTGAATCACAGAACCATGGGAAATTAGGCTTCCTTAGTTCTGCTTTTCATATAATTATTTTATTTTTTCAAAACTGGCTATTTTTAATTCTTGAAATGACAGTGATTTGACTTTACATAAGAAGGGGGTATGTATTTCAACCTAGTTAGGTTGAAACATGTTTGGGTTGAAACAGAGGGGAAAGGACAGAGACCTACAGCTAGTATGATATAACATACTTCTATTGTCTTATGTAAGTGTGCACATAATTTTATTATAGAACCAATATTAAGGGAGACATCCTCTTGGCAGCAGAATTCAGCTGGAAGATTGTGTTAAACTGATTGGATATTTAGATGCATACTGTCTTATTTTCTGGTAAAAGAGATAATGACTGAATGGTTTTGAAAGTTACATTTAGATTCAATATTATGTTTATTATATAAAGAAAATGAAATACAGAGGACTCTATTGGCAAAGGTGATCATCTACAAGACATACTCCATTTAACATTTCCATCTCTCTACCTATGGAACAAGAAATCATAATGTATAAGTAGAAATAAAATATAACAATCTCCATGACATATTCACTACAAAAATCTGGGATCCCATTGAGAAGAGTAACTTGGAGGGATACCCAGCAGATACAGTACTAAGCATTTGTTCTAAAAGTGCAAATTAACTGCTGCAGTCAGAAAGCTGCTGAATTGATAAGAGGAAAGTTAACCGTAAAAGAAGACAATGATGAAGATAAGATAAAACTATTTAATAATCCAAGGGAAATTGAAATTTCCTAGCTAGCATTAATGAGTTGATACCCCTATATGTGTTTATGCTCACATAGATCTCTATATAATTTATTTAACATTACCAAATATTTATTTGTTCTTAGTCTCGACTTTGCCATGGAAGTGGTGTGAGTTGCAGTACTGTTAAATTTCATAGCTTCCCGAGTTTTAAAGCTAGTAGGACCTATTAAATAAAGTCTTCTGACTGTGGGTAAGCAAACACAAAATTACACCTCATTACTCTGATTTTCAACTCAACAAGAAGGATAATGATAAGGCTACTGAAATGAGTGAGGACTCAGCCTTCTTTCTTACCCCCAGAGTGTGTCCAGGCACAGTCAGTCACTCAATACTGCTGTTTCTCTGTGGTCTCCTTTCACTGCCCACTGTCGACTCTTTTCACAGCCATTTGTGATTACACATCAACAACATGATGCATTCAGGGCCAGAGAGCAAGTATATGCATGATAGTGAAACACCTAATGCTGCTGACACTGCCTCCTCTTCTTCCTCACAGCTGGTCTTTGTACCCACAGCACCTTTATGCTGCTCCATTAAGAGAATGAGAGAGGCAAAAGATGGTAACAAGTGTATAAATAAGAAAGGTAGGAGAGGAAAGAGCTCTTTAGCAACTTATTTATAGAGTCTAATAGACTAATAATATAGAGTCTAATAGATCTAATAACCAGGAAGAAGATCATTCAGATAAATTGGTCTTATTGTCCACTGCCCAAATATTTGTACCGCAGTGAGTAACGAAGAACAGCAAATCAGAAACTGTAACTGCAGATAAATGTGATACAGTACAAAGCCAAATATTATTTATCATAATACTGAGGGAGAAATTCACTCCCAGGTAGAGGATCCCATTATGAGAACTTATTTCTCCATAGGGGGCACTGTAATCTATTCAGTAGCATCTAGGACAAAGCAAGTTTCGGTAGGAAATTATGAATTGAACAGCTTGTGTGGAGGAAGGAAGAAGTTTTGAAGGTTTCACTGTCTTGTTACTTATTTTTTCATGCTTGAACGCTGAACAGATTGGAAAATCCCACACTGCATTTTGGACATGCTTACTGATTGCGTTAAGGAATGAAAAGAACTTGGATGGGGATTCTGGATGGAACTTTTTACTGAGCTGAACAGACCTTCACCAAGGTAAGCCAACACAAAGGGTGGGGTTCACCTTGGTTTTCTGCCATTCACATGGACATTTTTTTAAAATCAGCCTTGAAGTTTTCCTCTGCAAGAAGGAGAGATGCAGACCACCTCTGGAGAGTAATTCCTGTATCTTAGGTATCTAAGATAGGTGAGATATATAGCTCTCTGGCAGTGCTTATCTCTCTTCAGTGAATATAAAAGGAGTTACACAACTGGTTTAGATTGCATACCTGTTTTTAGGACAGATGAATCATTCTTTTAGTTTTTTGTTAGATTTTTCCATATGAAGAATAACTCTTACACATATTTTCTGCAAATAAACCCCAGCCGTATGTTCATTAAGGTAAAGAAATAACCTAAGCACTGAAAAATATAAAAAAATTTATTATCTGAATGCCTGTGATGACAGAACACAAATTTTCAAATACTTTAAAGTGATAGAAGTCCTACTTTATGCCTGAAGCCACTCAGCAATGTGTGTGAAGACCTAAGGTTTGTCTATTTTATACTCACCAAATGCTTCCAGCCCCTACCATGCACCTGAGAAAACATAAGGTTTAAAACAGGGGAAGTACTTGAATCAGAACAGTTTCAGATCTACCGTTCTTCCCTTTTTCCAATTATACCTGTGTATCTGCAATTTCATGAGCTGCAGACGGAAAGAAGGCAGTCACACACACACACACACAGTGAGACTGCAGCAAAATAAGGAGTATCCTTCATCATCCGCTTGTTCATGCATGTTAGTGGCCCATAACATGCCATTTAACTGTGTGAGGATGACAGAGAACCATGTAGTTCACTGTAGTGTTGAGAGTCAGTGGCAGAGAAGATGAAATAGCTATGTGTTAATCAGTTTCACCATGAAGCAAGGGTCCAAAGGAACCAGGCTCCAAACTTTTATTTGAAAGAGGTACCTAAGGGCGTTAACCAGAAATGTGATTTCCAGGCATTCTCATATTACCAGATCAAATGCCATGTATCAGATTTTCCTGTCTTTTTCCTAAAAGTCAGCAAAGTGACTACTCTCAGGTGCAGCTATTCAACACATCATGCGCATATGGAGCAAGTCTAATAAAGTGTATGGTAACTACAACCCCAAATTTATTCACTGGATGTGCAACATAGAAACATACTGTGTGTGCTCAGTTTGTTTGACCAGGTTTGGAAAGACTGGCAATCAGGACTGCCACATCCTGCAAGATCCTTCACACAAAGCTTATAGGTATATAAATACTGTTTCAATGCACATATGAGCTTATGAAGAAAAGCTGAACTACCCTACCTGCCTAGTATTACTTGTTTATCTCCTGCTGCCTGAACCTTCCCATCCCAATGATGGAAGGGTGAGGAGTGGAGAGGTGAGAAGGTGGTGAAATCAGCCTGCCTCTCTTTCTGGCTGGAAGGAATCCAGCTCTTGAAAAGCAGCTACTGAAATTTAAGTCTGCTACCCTTCTGTAATTTCGGGGTTTGTGTGTGGGTTGTTTTTTTTTTCTTTTTTTTTCCCCCCTGTCAACAAAACCTGTTTTCTGCTCTGTTTTCTTATCCCTAATGTTAATGCAGAGTGCTGGAATCAGGCTAACTTTCACCTTGTTTAGTTTTTGAGAGAATTATTTCCACTTGCATTTGCTATGGATGTTAACCCCATTTCTCTTTACAACCCTTCTGGGGCACATACCAGTTTTGTTTTGCTCTCTTACCCAGCAGATGTTTTATACTTTCTTTTGCCTTTCAGTAATGTCACCATCACCATCAACTTCTAAATGTGTAAGTCCACCAGGGACACAGCTCAGGCTGTCAGCAGCACATATTAGTCCTGGGCCTAATCCTGCTGCTTTTACTCAGTTAAATCCTGATTTCACAGGCAGGACTGTCTGGATTTTCTGAGGCTCTCAGTGCATGAAAGAATCTGCCAATCTAGGAGAATCTGATGCTTCCCCACACAAGTGAGGGAAACAAAAGATTGCATTTTAAAAGCACAACAATTACACATTGTTTGGGTATGTGGGTTTGTTTGGTTATTTTTTTTTTCTGCAGCTTTGTTACTCTTTTTGCCCTAGTGTGCAGACTGCCAGAACAACATAACTTTTTAAAGATTGATCTAGACAAGCTAGAGATCTTCTGTGATTAAGATGTTGTGGCTTCTTGAGCTCCTTTTTATGTTTAAAATGTAAAGTGGAGATAAAGATTTGTGATCAAATTTAAATTAAAGTGTTTCTAATAGAGATTAAATTTAGATTCCATTAGGCAATTTTTGTATACATCCTGAACACCAAATGGTTGCTACAAACATATTAATTGAGTTTTAATTATAAGATAGATGTTTACATGATATGACTGCTAAGCTTTCTTGAAACTGTTTCTAGTAATGAACTAACATTCCAAGACATATTTATGAATCCTTTAGCAGGGTAACCGAGTTACAAGATGAAGCAAGATATAATAATAAAAACAACCTAAACCCCACAATTAGATACAAATTAAGCAGGCAGGCATTTCATATAACCTTTATTGTTATAATTAATTTTTCACTTGAGTCCATCTTCTGATATATAATCAAGTCAATGTGTATTAACTACAGCAGCTATAGTACATACATCATCCAGAGCTGAGTAATTATTAGCATTGGATAGTTAAATAATACTCACTCATAAAAAGATTTTTAGATTCACCAGCTATATGATAAAACATGGATAGTCATACAGTAAAACACTGCATAGTTATTAACCCTAAGATAACTGCTTAACCATCACATTATATACTCTTTTCATGAAATCATCTTATCCTAGTCAATTTTTTCCTGATCTGACTGTTTGTCTGTGTAACTGGTCCTAGCTCTCTTCTCTTCAAGTGGATCTCTGCTTCAGTTTACGACTGGGGAAGCTGAGGCAAATATTTTCAAAGACTTGGTTGAACACAAAGGTGCTATTCTCTATTTTTCAAATGAGGGTAGCAAGATAAAATCCTGGTATCCAGAATCATGGATGACTCACAAGTATCACAAGAAGATATTAGATGACATCCCAGCAAAGTGTACATAATGTATGGGAGAGTACTGGTTCCTAGTACAGTACTGACCCAATCCCTTAGCTGTTCTCCATTATATGGGGAAAGTTACTGCTAAAACTGTACACATCAAGTGAGACTGCTCAATTGGATTGCACTCAAATACACTTGAAACATTAACTTGCTTTTGTTTTTAAAGGATCTTTTGTTGTTTGTGAATAATAATGTATTACTATCTCATAGCACTGTTATGACATTTGATTAATGTTTATGAAGTGTTTTGAGACCCTTATTTGAAAGGCACTAAAAACTACAAAGTATTGTTATTATCCTTTCTCTGAATTCCCCCAAGTTCCAGGTGGCTCATTACATTTTAAGGAAAGGCTGTCAGAGTAACCCCATAGACTCCATTAAAGCAATGTATTTCATCTGTTTACCGATAATTTCCATTTTATGCTTTTAGATTTTCCCAGGTTCTGGTCTCTTTCCTTCAGCTGAGTAATGTGTGAGACAGAATGATATGTCTGATATGATAAAAATGGGACTGTTCCCAAGACCGAGACTTTTAATCTTGGCAACCTGTTGATAAACTGCTTTTACAATAGGGTTTCTAAAATGAAGAAAAAAGAGCAACAAAAATAAATGGCAGGTAAAAAATATAGACCATTCCAGGTATCTCTCAGAGGTCCAGTATGTACCAAATGATTTTACTGAGAAATTCCCAGCTGTACAAGTAGATCTTAATTTCCTCCAGTTTGCATGCTTCACTTTTTCTGTATCCGTCGGGCAGCTGAGTTAGTTTTGCATTTCTGATGCAGAACTCAGATCAGATATTTGGAAGTCAGTCCAAAGCCATATGAAGTGAGAAGTGTGGTAGTACAGAATGATTGTGTTCTGTGTGAATGTTTATCCAGACACACCACAGTTTGATATGCAATATTTAATACAATTTGAATGTTACCTTTCTCTGCATATATTGGTAACTGAATAGCTGCTGGCAATTACTCTTCAAATAGTGCAGAAGCTTTGTTTTGGGAAAGGTTTCTTATATATCTCTTTTATTTTTCTAGCTGCTCAGTGCTTCAGGATGAAAATAGATCAGGACTCTGGCAGATATTTTAAAACAGAAATACAAACCAAGTTTTCTTGATGTTCCTGTCATGGGGCTGGATAGGGTACAACAGTAAGAGAGAAAGACTCAGAAGCAGTCCTGCCACTGTCTACTGACCTGAATACAAACAAATGAGGAACCATGCTAGTATCCCTATTTCTGTGCCCTTTCCTTCCTCCCCCAGCCCTTGTAAAACAAAATATATTAAAAATAATAAGCAAAACCCAGAAAGTTAGACAATTATAATGTATTCCCTCCTCCTGTGGTATGTTTCTTTGAGCTTTAGACTAGCAGACAGCAGTGCAGCAGCAGAGTTTCAGCACACAAAATGTCTCTATCAGTTAAAGCAAACCATACGATAGGAGCAACACAGTGTGCCAGAAATCCTTACAGTCAAATGGTAAAAAAATATCCAGAGAGAGAAAAAACCACAAGCATAGAGTAGTAGAAGCCTCACTATCTTGCTTAGATTATCAAAGACATGCATGGTGGGAAAGACATATAGAGGAAAAACGTGTTTAAAGATCACACCTTAGTTTATTCCGAAACTGAGGTAATTTTCAACTTTTTCTCTTCCCCACCCCTCCCACCCACCCCCGAATTTCTCTACTGATTCTATTGCTTTCTCTTTAGATGACAGAAATATAGGCAGGTATAGTTTTCCTTTTGGTTACATTTTTGTCCCTTTTTGAATATTCTTTGCAATTTGTACTCCGGAATCTAAGCTTTCATTAGAAAGCAATATTTGTAGCACAGATGGTAATGAAGATAACCATGAAAACATCAACTGAGTATAAACCAGGACAGCGATGACTTTCATATATTGCCGACAGCTTGAAACAATAGCTCTAAAAAAAATAGTCCAGTGGGTGATCTGGCTCATTTGTTTCAATGCCTGGTTAATTCTTGCTATGTCTAAACTGAGGGACCTAGGGACATCTCCGAGCAAACAGGTCTGGATGGACATGCCAAATATGTTTTCAACACATTGTGAGGCATGCCCAAGTCTCTCCCTTCTTCCCTTCCCCTTGCTCTGCTCTCTACAAACAGTGACCCAGACGAGATCAGTGGTGTGTTCCAAGAAGGTCCGTGATCTCAACAATCCGGTGACAAGGCTGCAGGGAATGCACCTGCAGGACTTCCTAAAGACAGACTCTTAACCCACAGTCTGATGCCCCTTATTCTCAAGTGCAAGGGAGTTTTAACTTTGAATTTTAATAAGACACGTTTTCTCTGTCAATAACAACTTTGCCCTACACAGGACATTATTTTTAGTATAATTTAGACTGTGGTTTTAAATGGACATGTATAGCTCATTTACACATGGAAAGGGATTTAGTGTGCAATACACAGTAACAGAGAGAAAATATCACAGGCATAATGATACTGAAATCCACCACCAATACCCCAATAGTTGTTTTTGTAGAAGAATGTCTTCTTTTGTGTTGTGTACATTATTTCACTAACTAGAGAAATTCTGGAAGCAACCAGAATCTCTGGGGCAATCCTCCGCCTTCTATTCCTGCTCTCCTTAAGCCCTGTGCTGCTCATGAAAAGAATTACACAGATAAGCCAGGCAAAAACTTAAACCAGGACAGCTGTTGCAGAAAGAATTTAAGGGGCAAAGAACAGAGTTATCTCTAAACAGATTTTTTTGGGGGGGTTGGTCTCAGTTCTATTTTTTTTCTTGCAGATTATATAGAGAACATCCTGTCCCTGAAGTAACTGGCTGCATGGTTCATTCCCTGTAGCCCAGAGTGTTCAGAGATGACCCCAAATCTCTAACCTCTCTGTCTTTTATTATTTTTCATCCCATTATCTGCCTCCTAACATTATCTCTTCTTATTATTATTATTTCACTAAGAAATCTAAAATAACAAATCAGGAAAGAACAACACCAGTCAGAGAACAAAACAAAGCAAAACAAAAAAGCCCCAAACTCTCTCTATAAACCACAGTGGAGCTGATGTTCCTGCTTCTATGCTTGCCTCTTTCTCTTATTTTTTCAGCTGCCTTGTCTGGATTGTAAATGCACCAGACCTTTTATTCTGCTTGCACAGAGCCCAAAACAATGTGTTTTGTTTGATTCCTAAGGACTTCGATAGTTAATGTGATAAAATAGAAACATCTAAAACTCCTTCACTGATAATCCACTGATAAAGAATATTCATCTGATTTGATAAGCCCAACAATTTAGCCTTTTGCCCATTTATTTTTATGGGAAAAAAAAAATAAAAAAAATTAAAAATTTATAATTTCAGCTCCATATTTATAAATACAGCAGGATAATGCTTGTAACAAAAGGCCAAACCTTTCCTACCAAAACCCAGAAGCCAAAAGTTCTGACTTTTCCTGAACAGCTTTACAATGCAGTGATGTGCTGTCAGTACAAATATCTAACATCAGACACTCTTAACTTAATTTCGCAAAAAGATGATAGCATGTGGAAAACTGCATTGATTTTATTGTTTATATATTAACTCCCACATATATGTGTACATATACATATGTATATATGTGCATGTATATATACATAGACACAAAAAAGCATATGTAAAGCATATGTTGGAGAAAGTGCAGACATACGTATGTATATATAAATATATGTGTATATATGCTGTACATAAATACACTGCACTGTTTTATATTTGACTTTATAAACTTACTGCTTAAACTCACTATAAAATTGGACTTCATTTTGCAAAGGAAGGCATAATTCTTGTTGACAAAGGTAATTATGTATTTTGAGGCTCTCATACTAGAAATAAGCTGCAGTGTTCAGGTTGCAAATATGTCCACTAGCTAAGAAAAATAACAACAACAACACAACACCCTGTAATAAAAGACTGTTTCAAGCGCCAGCTGTGTAGGAATGAATTATGAACATCTCGTCTGTTTAATTTTAGAACAAAATAAGAAAATAACTAAACAAATAAATATGGTAGTGACTGGTAAATCAAACTAAATGTTAAAAAGGATTGGTGTCCACTGTTTTTTTGTTTTTCCTATGGTGACTCAGATCCCACAAGTAGCAGTGACCTGCTTGGTGTAGCTTCTTGTTGTAACTTCCCACAAAAGGAATGTTTGTCCTCAAGAAAGATTATGAAATTGTTTCCTCCAATAGCAACTTATTTTTATATAGCTTACATGATAAGCCAAATCTGACCTGACAGCGTCCTTGTAAAGCTTCTTTGAAGTACTGAAATACAGATTATAGTTAGAGTCTGTGGGGTTTTTTTTTTATGAAGAAGGTATTAGGATTTTCACTTTTCATCTTTGTTTTAGAATTACTCTCTTGACAAAGTCTGTGTGAACTCTCTTCAGATGCTTCAGCGTATTTGTCAGACCACTGCACAGCAATGCAAAGCATATTAATTCTTGGCACAAGCATTTTGTCTCCAAGGAACATCAGGACACCTTCTGTCCTATAATTAAACTGAACCTGCTCGTGGATCTGTTTATCTGAGCTGGTGCCATTTTCTGACTGACAATCCTATGGTGATGTATTGGTGCAATGCATCATCAAAGTAAGACGCTGTGATGATACATTACCAGAAGGACGGGGGAGCAGATTTGGTTTAATCCTGGCTCCAAAGACAGAGGACAGGGCTTGCCCAGGGCCATGTGGCGGTGCTGATCCCACAGGCGGTTAAGCGCTGCTGTCAACAGGGCACAGAGCAAGGTGAAGAAGTGTATGATATAATCACTCACAGTATGAAGGCATGCACCTTTTTACAGGTAAGACAGAGGTTTTTTTATGAGCCACGCAGACAGGCTGGGCAGTTTAAATTTCTCTAGAAGACCTCTATTAGTATGAGGTTGTGAATAGGCATTAATGTAGGTAAGAGGAGAGGAGAGAAACCACAGACCTTTGTTAAAGATTAAGCAATTTTGGAAAGGATAATCTCCACCCCCTTCAAAAAAGAAACTTCTTCCATATTTGCAGGGTGGGGGGAGCTACAGTTTTTCTTCTAGTTTGGACATTTTATCTCATAGCTTCCCTTCTCTCTACTTGAATCCACCACTGGATTGCAAGGATCTCTTGGGATCCAGGGATCTCTTTCTATTTCAGCAACTCAGTCTTTCACTTTTCCTTTTTCTGATACAGAGTGTGATTGTGTTAATTGCCAATGATCCATTCAACACAATACGTCATAGAATTAAATTCAGCATTCGGGAAACTAGATCTATTTGAGGAGCAGCTTTTAAGCATATGATTGACTTTAAGCATGCGCTTAAGTCAATAAACTTTAATGAGGCAATGTTTAATGGTTTTCTTTAATCAGGGCAAAGGTAGTCTGTGTTGACAGTTTACAGCTTTAAGCTTAGACACTAACATTATTTTAAGATTTAAATATCCACTTTAAATAAAGCTGTATTTAAATAGGCCTTCAGAACCAATACATCCTATAATATGTGAATTTTAATGTTTTAAATTATACAGCCAAAAAAATAAAATATTTAAAAATGCTAAAGTAACTTTCACATTAATAGACTTTGTGTCTAGTCTCTAGTCTAAAGTAAAAAACACATACTTATGTTTTGGTGAACCGCACTTTATGATTACAGATTTAAAACCCAATTTGGTTACTTATTTTTCACCTTCTCTCTCCTTCTCATGCATTGACTACACATTTTTTGGAAGAGTTGAAGTCGTTTAAGTCCAAGAAGGCATTTTCATGCTATACCCCACTGCTCTCTTTAGATTGGCCCATGATTAAAAGAGGACTTGTATTTATGCATAATAGGAAAACAAATCTTATTAACCTCACATGATATATTCAAATGAGAAATACACAAGTTTTCAATTTTATTTTTCTTATAAGTAAGTAAGAAAACTGAGTGCATTATTAAGATCTGACAGGAAAAATGAACTGATACTAAACTATGTTTTTAAGGCCTTTTTTTTTAAATCTCAATTTCTCTGCACATTTTAATTTACCATTAAAAATATCAACCTATACACAAATAGGAAGTGCTGTTAATTTGTGTTGGATCTCTGTAAGTTACAAAAAGATAGAAACCCTTTATAAAAGCAAAATTTAACCTTAGTTATAGCTTTGTGAACAGCATACTGATAATAAAATTCAATGTATTATTTGTTTGCTGTTAACATTAGTTTTATTTGATTGCATTCCAGTTCTTTCACATTCACACTATTTGAGCACCCCTTCCCCAAATGTACCTTCTCGAACGGATCTAGTATGACACAGCGTTTGACTCCTGTCTCCCTCTCCTCCAACATTACGCTGATATTTCAGTGTGTCTTTGGGCTCCTGGAAAGGGCTTCCCTGGGCATCATGTTCAGAGGTACCACAATAACGCCTCTTTCCACTTATTCTCTCTAATGCCTCCTGCAGTGTAGTGGGACCATACAAAACATATGGCCCTGATGCACCAGATCACTAACTTTCCCGATTTCTTTCCTTTGTTAGATGATACAGGGCATGACATCTGGGGATGTGGACAGCTTTGCTGGCCGCTTTATTCTAAAACTACTAAAGATTTTAAAAACCAGCACTGTATTCTGTTTAAACGTGCAAGACAGACATTATTTTTCTGAAATGTGCTGAAATAAAATCTCTAGCTGACCTGCAATTTGAGTAAGCTATCTGTCCTAGTCCTTATACCCCTTATGCAACTAAGCCTAAGCATCTTACTGAACTTTAATGTTAACCTAAATGCTTGAAGAAAACAATGCAGACAGGGAAGCCAAAACCAGTATGAAGTCTTTCAGAATGAAGTACATTTATTTTGCTTTTTCCTACAAACACTATTTGTATAGTTTAAAAGCAAATTACAGGTATATATAGGCTACAAGCAAATAGGGCCTTTCGACATAGTATACGTCTGCAAAAGCAATTGCTCACCTAGGGAAAACTCATTACTGGTAAACAATCCCATTTTAAGATCTCTAAGGAGGTAAAATATCCAGAAACAACACCTAGGTAATAGCTACCTATTTATCTGCTATACTGGAAACATGCTTGCTTTTTTTTTTTTCCCCCCCAATGCACTTTCTAGCTGAGCTTCATAGTTAGGTTAATTAGGAGTTAGACATGCTGCAAATTAAAATCTGACATCTGAAGCTGTTTTGAACTCTCAGATTCCCATGGACCAGGCAAGTTTGTTTATATAGGCTCTTTTCATTCCTCAAATGTCCTTTAGAAAAGGTTAAGATTCTCCAGTTGACAATACAGCATGTGTTGAACAGTTTCACTATTCTATGCTTTAGGATAGACTATTTTGTGTATGAGGAGTTTGGTAATTTCCTATGTTTTAGTTCTGATGGATTCAGTTTGCTGGAATTAGTTTTTTCTGGTCTGTGACCTTTAAGTTTAACTTATTTGCTGATTTTATGGTGTAACCAAATAACAGTGAGGAAAAATGCTTATCTATCTTGTTTTCTTAATAATTTTCTGAACTATATAAAGCCAATTTAGAAGACACATGGCACATTATTCCTGTTTTAATGGTCAAGTGTTTTAATAATTTAACCAGTAATAATGGTGCAAGCATCTGTGTATAAGGGACTCTTTTTCCTTTGAGAATCCTCTGGAAAGTTAGCTATGGCCAGGCCTGTCACTATGGAAAATGGAAGATTTACCTATTCAAAAACATTTTCCAGGGGCAAATCTGTATGTGTTTACCTTATTATTATGTTACACAGAACAAAAGGAAAAAGCAAAAAGAAAAAGAAAAAAAAAAAAAAGAGGGAGCAAACTTCAAGTGTAATTAAAAACCCAAGAAAAAAAAAGAAACTTTCTTTGCAAGGCAAGGAATCTGCAAACAGTTTGTGAAGAAGAGAAATTACAGGCTATGGATACAGTTTCCTCAGTCAATCTGATGTCTAGTAACACTGATATCAGTATAAGATATTATTTCTAAGCATACAATTTAAGATTATTTATTACCTCCATATCCAGTGCCATGTGTGTATATGTTTATGACAAATGTAAAATCTTGATCCCTGTACATGGTACCTATACTCAGCTACCTAAGAAGCCAGCAAAATCAGGAAAAATGAGTACTCATAAACCACCATTTTTTTGTTTTCTTCTATTTTTTGTGAACACTGAAACATTTTCTTGTCATAATAGGCTTCATTCCTGATTAAAAGGTGCTATGTAAATGGCTCGTAATCATCAGCATTTTATTTAAACCAAGAGTATAGCTGTGATTTGAAAGGAAAATTTTTTCTTTAAATATGTATACATATTTTAAAAAAGAGAGTTGATCCACATGTTGCAGACAACATTGACATAACTATAAAATGCAGCACAGCTGATATCTAGCCCTGTCAAAGTGCATTCATACAGTTCAGTCTAAATATTACTCCCAGCCCAAAGCTGCTAAAAAATACAAATTTACCACTTCCTTCTTTTCCGGTTCTATCCTTTCCCCTTCCATCTTTAAATGCTGTGAGAAATAATAATAATAAAAAAGATTAACTTATCAAGTTTCACAGAATCACAGAATCACAGGATGATAGGGGTTGGAAGGGACCTCTGGAGATTATCTAGTCCAACCCTCCTGCCAGAGCAGGTTCACCTAGAACAGATTGCACAGGAATGTGTCCCGGCGAGTTTTGAATATTTCCAGAGAAGGAGGCTCCACAACCTCCCTGGGCAGCCTGTTCCAGTGCTCTGCCACCCTCAAAGTAAAGAAGTTCCTCCTCATGTTTAGGTGGAACTTCCTATGATCAAGTTTGTGCCCGTTACCTCTTGTCCTGTCACTGGACACCACTGAAAAAAGACTGGCATCATCCTTCTGGCACCCACCTCTTAAGTATTTATAAGCATTGATAAGATCCCCCCACAGTCTTCTCCCGACTAAAAAGACCCAAGTCCCGCAGCCTTTCCTGATAACAAAGATGTTCCAGTCCCCTAATCATCTTTGTAGCCCTTTGCTGTACCCTCTCCAGCAGTTCCCTGTCCTTCTTGAACCGGGGAGCCCAGAACTGGACACAGTACTCCAGATGCGGCCTCACCAGGGCAGAGCAGAGGGGGAGGATAACCTCCCTCGACCTGCTTGCCACACTCTTCTTGATGCACCCCAGGATGCCATTGGCCTTCTTGGCCACAAGGGCACATCACTGGCTCATGGTCATCCTGTTGTCCACCAGGACTCCCAGGTCCCTTTCCACAGAGCTGCTCTCCGTCAGGTCAGCCCCTAACCTGTACTGATGCATGGGGTTATTCTGCCCCAGGTGCAGTACCCTACACTTGCCTTTGTTGCATTTCATAAGGTTCCTCTCTGCCTAACTCTCCAGCCTGTCCAGGTCATGCTGAATGACAGTGCAGCCTTCCGGTGTGTCAGCCACTCCTCCCAGTTTTGTGTCATCAGCAAACTTGCTGAGGGCACACTCTATCCCTTCATCCAGGTCATTGATGTATATATTGAACAGGACTGGACCCAGTACCGACCCCTGGGGAACACCACTTGTTACAGACCTCTGACTAGACTCTGTGCCACTAATCACAACCCTCTGAGCTCTATCTATCAGCCAGTTTTCAATCCACCCCACTGTCCGTTCATCTAACCCACACTTCCTAAGCTTGCCTGTGAGGATGATGTGTGTCGAAAGCCTTGCTGAAGTCAAGGTAGACAACATCCACTGCCCTCCCCTCATCTATCCATCCAGTCATGCCATCGTAGCAGGCTATCAGATTGGTCAGATGTGACTTCCCCTTGGTGAATCCATGTTGACTGCTTCTGATAACCTTCTTTTCCTCCAGGTGCTTTGAGATGACGCCCAGAACAAGCTGTTCCATCATCTTTCCAGGAATGGGGGTAAGGCTGACTGGCCTGTAGTTTCCTGGGTCCTCCTTCTTGCCCTTTTTGAAGACGGGAGTGACACTGGCTTTCCTCCAGTCCTCAGGCACCTCGCCTGCTCTCCAGGACCTTTCAAAGCTGATGGAGAGTGGCCCAGCAATGACTTCTGCCAGCTCCCTCAGCACTCGCGGGTGCATCCCATCAGGACCCCTGGACTTGTGCATCTCCAGTTTACTTAATCGGTCTCTAACTTGATCCTCCTCAACCAAGGGAAAGTCTTCCTTCCTCCAGACTTTCTCTGTTACCTCCAAAGTCTGGCACTCCTGAGGGCTGGCCGGAGCAGTAAAGACTGAAGCAAAGAAGGCATTCAGTAACTTTGCCTTCTCTGCCTCATCTGTCACCATGGCACCTGTCTCATTCAACAGCAGGCCCACATTTTCTCTAGTTTTCCTTTTGCCTCCCATGTGCTTGAAGAAACCCTTCCTGTTGACTTTGACATCCCTTGCCAGCTTTAATTCCAAGGAGGCCTTGGCTTTCCTCATTTCATCCCCGCATACTCTGATGGCATTCTTGTAATCTTCCCAAGTGGTCAGTCCCTTCTTCCACATACTGTAAACTTCCTTCTTCCACTTGAGTTTTTCAGAAGCTCCTTCCTCCGCCATGCAGGTCTCCTGCTTCCCTTGCCTGATTTCTTGCTTTTAGGGATACACCAATCCTGAGCTTGGAGGAAGTGGGACTTGAATATCACCCAGCTCTCTTGAGCCCTCCTACCCTCTAGAGCCCTCACCCATGGGATTTCTCCAAGCAATTTCTTGAGGAGATCAAAGGTAGCCCTCCTAAAGTCCAAGGTTGCAATCCTGCCTGTCATTTTGTGCATACTGCACATGATCCTAGACTCTATCTTCTCATGATTGCTACAGCCAAGGCTGCCCCCAACCTTAACGTCCTCCACCAGTCCCTCTTTGTTTGTCAGTACTAGGTCCAGTAGTACACATCTCCTTGTTGGCTCCTCTACCACCTGAGTCAAAAAGTTATCGTCAATACACTGGAGGAACCTCCTGGACTGTACATGCCCGGCTGTGTAGCCTTCCCAGCAGATAGCAGGGTGATTGAAGTCCCCCATGGGAATCAAGGCCTGTGATTGTGAGGCAACTCTCTGCTGTCTGTAGAAGGCCTCATCAGCTTCCCCGTCCTGGTCAGGTGGCCTGTAATAAACACCCACAACAGTGTCTCCCATATTAGCCTGCCCCTTAATCCTTACCCACAAGCTCTCAACTTGCTCTTCATCTGCCCCCAGGGAGAGCTCGATACATTCCAGTTGCTCTCTCACATAAAGAGCAACTCCACCACCTCGCCATGCTGGCCTATCTTTCCTATAAAGAACATAGCCATCCATGACAGCATTCCAGTCATGTGAGCTATCCCACCATGTCTCAGTAATTGCAATGAGATCATGGCCCTGCAACCGCACACAGATCTCTAATTCTTCCTGTTTATTCCCCATGCTGCATGCGTTGGTGTATAAGCATTTCAGAGAGGGAGTTGAGCATGTAGTTTTCCCCCTGAGGGGCGGTAGGCCTTCTGGTTCTCAAAAATACTAGCACGCTGCCCCACAAGTGCTGAGCTACTATGCCCAAGCACCTCTTTAGCAAGCCCAGCTACCTCCCCGTCAACCTTCGGATCTAGTTTAAAGCTCTCTCAGTGAGCCCTGCTAACTCTTGTCCTAGAACCCTCCTCCCCCTTTGAGACAGGCTTTTCCCATCTGTTGTCAGCAGGCCTGGTGTCTTGTAAATCAAGACATGGTCAAAGAACCCAAAGTCCTGCCAGTAGCACCAGGCTCGGAGCCAGGCATTGATCTGCTGGCTCTTCCTGTTTACCCCCTCATCATTCCCTGCAACTGGAGGGATAGAGGAGAAGATGACTTGTGCTCCAGATCCCTTGACCAGTTGTCCCAAGGCCCTGAAATCTCTCTTCATTGCCCTTGGACTCACTACTTCATCACTGCCTACCTGAACGTTCAAAAGGGGATAATAATCTGAGGGCCGTACTAGGGAAGGACAATTCTTCTTACATCGTTAACCTGGGCCCCAGGGAGGCAGCAGACTTCCCTATGTAGTAAGTCCGGTCTACATATTGGGCCTTCTGCTCCCTTCAGAATCGAGTCGCCTATGACAATGACCCATCTTATTTTTCACCGGGGTGGTTTTGATGCGGGGGGTGGTCTAACTAGATCTCGACAACACCTCCAAGCTGAGAGAACTATGATCCTCACTGTTGTCCAGTTCCCCTTGCAGGACACTGTACTTGTTTTGCAATGGCACCTGGGAAGTTGAGGTAGTCGCTGGGCAGACACGCCTGCCGTGCCTGTTGCATTGGGCAGGAACATCTTGCCATTGCCCCCTGTTTTCCAAGTTACCACATTCAGCCGGGTGGAGAGAGGACAGGGAGCTCTTTGTGGCATGAGCTCTGTCTGCCTGCTGGGTTTCTATCATGGGAGGCAGGGTGCAACTCCAAGAGTCTATCTCCCTCTTGCATTCCCTGATGGCCCTCAACCTGCTTGCCTCCTCCCTGACCTCCATCACTAAGCGGAAGAACTCCTCTACCTGAGGACACCTCCCACAGATGTGCTCACCACTGCCATATGACAGCGGCGTAAGTGCAGGGCACACCCTGCAGCTCGATGCCTGGGTGGCAGCGTGCTCCCATGAGAGCTCCGTCTGGGAAGCTGCAAGCTGCATCAGAGCAGCTGCATGCAGAGCTCAAGGATGCCATGGTCTTCTGCCAAGTGGATACCATGGATTCCTGGCCAAGCTGGTAGATTTTCAGTGCCCTCCTGTGTGAACTGCCGCACCATGGCTGCTGTGCTGCGCCCTGTTTGCCCAGTCTGTTTGCCTGCCCAGGGAGCATGCCCTTGTCGTGGTAATCCCAGGTGACGGTGAAGCCCTGGGTGACACCCACTCGCTGCTTGCTTGCTCAGTGCTCCCGAAGGGCTCGCCCCGCCAGTGGTGCTGGCTCTGCCCACACCACGTCAGCAGCCCTCCCACCGGCTGCTAGTTGCAGCACAGGCTAGCTGCTTTTCCCGGCTTCGAAAAGCCCCCAAAAGAGCCCCTTGTCAGCCTTCTTTGCCTTGATTCCCTTCCCCAGTGCGGACTTATTTGCACTGGAGCTGGTATCCTCAGTGACTGTTTATGAAAGTTTATGAAAGTCTGCTAAAGCAACTAAAAATAATTAAGCAGATGATACACATATTGGCACACACACACAAATAACATGAAAAGAAGCAGAAAAGTGTTAGGAAAGATGATGAATCTTTATTTAAAGGATTAAAAGAAGGACATTGCAGTCCTTGCCTTAGGAAGTATGTTTAGTTCAGCATGTCAGTCGTTAGAAGATTCATCTAGTTTTGCTTTGATGTTTGAGATAGGCTAGGTGGTTACCAAGAATAAGAGCCTGTTTGATTTCTAAAATGTATTTTCCAGGTGGCTTAGTGATCAGAATGGTGCAAGATGCCTTTAGAATTACAGAGACAACAGGAGCGCTTATCACTCTCTCTCCTTCTACGTGGGGTGCCTCTTGCAAGTAAGATAAAGCTAATCAAAGCCTCAAGCAGTTGTGGCAGGAAAGAGTGAATTAAGCATACAGAAACCACTAGGTGGTCTTGTCTTTGTAAGCAGGAATGATTTGATATGTACCTTTATATTTTAATTGAAATGAAATGCACAGATACTGCATGCAGCAAAGAGAAAGTTCACTGTAATGAACGAGTCAAATCTCGCGTGGTTTTAGATTTCTGTGTAAAAGTGGTAAATACTGCATAAAGGATTTTTAATTTTTGTTTCTTTCTCTTCTCACTGCTTAAAATGAAACTATTTCAGTATCAATAAATAAATGTGTTCTCAAAGGCATGATTCTCATTCACCTCCACTACATTTTCCACGTTCACAATGGATTGACTGACCATACAATTCTGATTTTCAAATGTGAGTTTCAAGAAGTGATATTGAGCTGCTTTGAGTTGTCATAGCAATTGCATTTCTAAAAGAGATAAGTAGGTTTCAGATACCTAAATAGTGCTGCATCAGGAGCATTTTAGAAACTATAATGGAGCTACAGGACTCAGTATTCAGAATTGTTGTACTGGAATGATCACATCATTTATGAAAACACATCCGTAGATGTCCTTGACCATTTATGACAGCAGTAATGAGAGAAAACACAGCCAACCTCAATTTAAACATGAATAAATATGAACCTTTCTGACATCAACTGTCCTTCCTTTGTCAGTTTCACTATATACTGACTAAAGAAAACATACCAGTATTCTAGACCAGATTTCATCTTAAAAAAACAATCTGGCTTTTTACTGTTAGCGCAGAAGAGCTAAAGACACTAAAAAATAATAAAACACCTTTATTTCTTCCTGCTTTGCAGCAATTTGAAATAGTATTGAAGCTGGCTGGTGACTAGACTGCTGATGAATATTGTAAAGATGGCAATTGTGTTACATACTTACCTACAGTAACAGTAGCTACATACTGAACACAGACTAAGATGTTGGCACGAATTATGTCTGAATTATACGTGCATAATGAGCCAAGTTCTTATTTCATATATAGACATCACAGAGGGAGAAGAGCAACCAGAGTCCAGTTCAGCACGCCTGTAGTCTGAGCCATTCTCAGTAAGGGTCTGCCCTTCTCCATTGACCCTATAGGGTTGGTTAGGTGGACTAGTATATTTACATAGGCATCTATATCTAGGCGGTTTGAACTGTCCTTACTACAAACTCATACTTTAAGAATTGTTTTTATATACCTATTTTATCTGTGTTTTCTGGGTCACTTGGAAAACTTGTCTAATTTCACATGGCATATTGCATTGATCCGTGTTAATTAGAGGTCAGCCCCCAGGTCTGTTTAAATATTCATTGAAAAGAACTTTTAGGGAGAAATATGTCACTTCAAGTTACCTTCTACTACTTCTTAAGTTCTCCATTGCAGCAATGACTTCAGCCTTACCTTAAGAGTGTGATAATCAAACACTAAAACTGCTGATGAGGAAATGTCTCACTCAAACTCAACTACCCCTGCTTTGTCATTGCATGCCAGATTCACAACCTATGTACTCAGGTCCCTAAAATCTTTAGAACCTGCTAAAGTTAGG
Organism: Gavia stellata; assembly: GCF_030936135.1. Lineage (NCBI taxonomy): Eukaryota > Metazoa > Chordata > Aves > Gaviiformes > Gaviidae > Gavia > Gavia stellata. The sequence continues at coordinate 36,061,626 of NC_082594.1, forward strand.
TTGATCTTTGGAAGCACAGCATCTCGGAAACCAGCTTTTTAACCTAATTTATCACTTGCTTACCTCTTTCCATTTCCCTGACATGTGTTCGGCATCCACAGGGATGATATGTGTTCTGCATCTACAGGATTTCAGGGCCTTGGGCCGACTGGTCGAGGGATCGGGAGCACAAGTCATCTTCTCCTCTATCCCTCCAGTTGCAGGGAATGATAAGGGGGTAAACAGGAAGAGCCAGCAGATCAATGCCTGGCTCCGAGCCCGGTGCTACCGGTAGGACTTTGGGTTCTTTGACCATGTCTTGATTTACAAGACACCAGGCCTGCTGACAACAGATGGGAAAAGCCTGTCTCAAAGGGGGAAAAGGATTCTAGGACAAGAGTTAGCAGGGCTCACTGAGAGAGCTTTAAACTAGATCCGAAGGGTGACGGGGAGGTAGCTGGGCTTGCTAGAGAGGTGCCTGGGCATAGTAGCTGAGCACTTGTGGGGCAGCGTGCTAGTATTTTTGAGAACCAGAAGGCCTACCGCCTCTCAGGGGCGAAAACTACATGCTCAACTCCTCTCTGAAATGCTTATACACCAACGCACGCAGCATGGGGAATAAAGAGGAAGAATTAGAGATCTGTGTGCGGTTGCAGGGCCATGATCTCATTGCAATTACTGAGACATGGTGGGATAGCTCACATGACTGGAATGCTGTCATGGATGGCTGTGTTCTTTATAGGAAAGATAGGCCAGCAAGGCGAGGTGGTGGAGTTGCTCTTTATGTGAGAGAGCAACTGGAATGTATCGAGCTCTCCCTGGGGGCAGATGAAGAGCAAGTTGAGAGCTTGTGGGTAAGGATTAAGGGGCAGGCTAATATGGGAGACACTGTTGTGGGTGTTTATTACAGGCCACCTGACCAGGATGGGGAAGCTGATGAGGCCTTCTACAGACAGCTGAGAGTTGCCTCACAATCACAGGCCTTGGTTCTCATGGGGGACTTCAATCACCCTGCTATCTGCTGGGAAGGCTACACAGGCAGGCATGTAGAGTCCAGGAGGTTCCTCCAGTGTATTGACAATAACTTTTTGACTCAGGTGGTGGAGGAGCTGTGGAATTTGGATAATGAGGTGGGATTCCTGTGCACAAAGAGCTGTTAAGACTGCCCTTGCTATCTCTTGTGCGACCCGGGGGAGTGGAGACCCACCTGGCTAACACAGGATGCAGATAAGAAGGGGGCCCTGTGGAGGCAGGACAGCCCTGCTTATGGTCAGCAAAGACAGTAAGATAACAGGAATGTGAGAGGTCCTTTGTTTCTTTGAAAAGGCTTCATGCCTGATAACTGACCTTTGCCTCATTACCTGTGAAATGCATATTACAACTCACACCCCTGCATATGCTAATGAAGATTATAGAGGTCATGCTAAACATATATGACTATAGCACTCGTCTCTCCACCCAAATCATGCTACACGTCACATATGAGGGGGGAACCTCGTAGTTTTGGGGATAAAAGACAGAGAAAATGATTGTTAAGGTGGGAGAGAAGAACCTCGGTACCTGACGGACCAGTCGACGGGCTGTGTTCTCTTCCTCCACCCCAGGCAGGGACGCCTCTCTGGGTAAGCGCTGCGCCTCTCACCCTCTGGGTGAAAGTTATCCCCGGGTTCTTGTATTACTATCAAGTTTGCTAGCAATATTAACCTTAATTGGTAGCACTATTGTAGTTAGTGAATTTATCAACGGCAATCTCGAATCTGTTTCTGTTGCTTTCAATAAATTAACTAATTTTGATTTTTGTGCATCTGCTCAGTGCAAGTCCTTTTTCTGGGGCTCTGATAAATGGGTCAGTGAAAGTCCTGGGACTCTGACAGACAAATTTCGAAACTGCATTCCTTTTAACGCGACAGGAGCCAACAAGGAGATGTGTACTACTGGACGTAGTACTGACAAACAAAGAGGGACTGGTGGAGGATGTTAAGGTTGGGGGCAGCCTTGGCTGTAGCGATCTTGAGAAGATAGAGTCTAGGATCATGTGCAGTATGCACAAAATGACAGGCAGGATTGCAACCTTGGACTTTAGGAGGGCTAACTTTGATCTCCTCAAGAAATTGCTTGGAGAAATCCCATGGGTGAGGGCTCTAGAGGGTACGGGGGCTCAAGAGAGCTGGGTGATATTCAAGTCCCACTTCCTCCAAGCTCAGGATTGGTGTATCCCTAAAAGCAAGAAATCAGGCAAGGGAAGCAGGAGACATGCATGGCTGAGGAAGGAGCTTCTGAAAAACTCAAGTGGAAGAAGGAAGTTTACAGTATGTGGAAGAAGGGACTGACCACTTGGGAAGATTACAAGAATGCCATCAGAGTATGCGGGGATGAAATGAGGAAAGCCAAGGCCTCCTTGGAATTAAAGCTGGCAAGGGATGTCAAGGTCAACAGGAAGGGTTTCTTCAAGCACATGGGAGGCAAAAGGAAAACTAGAGAAAATGTAGGCCCGCTGTTGAATGAGACAGGTGCCATGGTGACAGATGAGGCAGAGAAGGCAAAGTTACTGAATGCCTTCTTTGCTTCAGTCTTTACTGCTCCGGCCAGCCCTCAGGAGTGCCAGACTTTGGAGGTAACAGAGAAAGTCTGGAGGAAGGAAGACTTTCCCTTGGTTGAGGAGGATCAAGTTAGAGACCGATTAAGTAAACTGGAGATGCACAAGTCCAGGGGTCCTGATGGGATGCACCCGCGAGTGCTGAGGGAGCTGGCAGAAGTCATTGCTGGGCCACTCTCCATCAGCTTTGAAAGGTCCTGGAGAACAGGTGAGGTGCCTGAGGACTGGAGGAAAGCCAGTGTCACTCCCGTCTTCAAAAAGGGCAAGAAGGAGGACCCAGGAAACTACAGGCCAGTCAGCCTCACCTTCATCCCTGGAAAGATGATGGAACAGCTTGTTCTGGGCATCATCTCAAAGCACCTGGAGGAAAAGAAGGTTATCAGAAGCAGTCAACATGGATTCACCAAGGGGAAGTCACATCTGACCAATCTAATAGCCTGCTACGATGGCATGACTGGATGGATAGATGAGGGGAGGGCAGTGGATGTTGTCTACCTTGACTTCAGCAAGGCTTTCGACACACATCATCCTCACAGGCAAGCTTAGGAAGTGTGGGTTAGATGAACGGACAGCGGGGTGGATTGAAAACTGGCTGATAGATAGAGCTCAGAGGGTTGTGATTAGTGGCACAGAGTCTAGTCAGAGGTCTGTAACAAGTGGTGTTCCCCAGGGGTCGGTACTGGGTCCAGTCCTGTTCAATATATTCATCAATGACCTGGATGAAGGGATAGAGTGCGCCCTCAGCAAGTTTGCTGATGACACAAAACTGGGAGGAGTGGCTGACACACCGGAAGGCTGCACTGTCATTCAGCATGACCTGGACAGGCTGGAGAGTTAGGCAGAGAGGAACCTTACGAAATGCAACAAAGGCAAGTGTAGGGTACTGCACCTGGGGCAGAATAACCCCATGCATCAGTACAGGTTAGGGGCTGACCTGCTGGAGAGCAGCTCTGTGGAAAGAGACCTGGGAGTCCTGGTGGACAACAGGATGACCATGAGCCAGCAATGTGCCCTTGCGGCCAAGAAGGCCAATGGCATCCTGTGGTGCGTCAAGAAGAGTGTGGTAAGCAGGCCAAGGGAGGTTATCCTCCCCCTCTGCTCTGCCCTGGTGAGGCTGCATCTGGAGTACTGTGTCCAGTTCTGGGCTCCCCGGTTCAAGAAGGACAGGGAACTGCTGGAGAGGGTACAGCAAAGGGCTACAAAGATGATTAGGGGACTGGAACATCTTTGTTATCAGGAAAGGCTGCGGGACTTGGGTCTTTTTAGTCTGGAGAAGACTGTGGGGGGATCTTATCAATGCTTATAAATACTTAAGAGGTGGGTTCCAGGAGGATGGGGACAGTCTTTTTTCAGTGGTGCCCAGTGACAGGACAAGAGGTAATGGGCACAAACTTGATCATAGGAAGTTCCACCTAAACATGAGGAGGAACTTCTTTCCTTTGAGGGTGGCAGAGCACTGGCACCAGCTGCCCAGGGAGGTTGTGGAGTCTCCTTCTCTGGAGATATTCAAAACTCGCCGGGACACATTCCTGTGCAATCTGCTGTAGGTGAACCTGCTCTGGCAGGAGGGTTGGACTAGATAATCTCCAGAGGTCCCTTCCAACCCCTATCATCCTGTGATTCTGTGATCCCTTTGATACAGAGCAAATTTGTTCCTTCACAAGATCCTAATTTGAGAGAGGGCGAGTTTTAGCCCCAACTCTGTCTTTCCTCCTTTGCTTGTTTTGTTTCTTTTGAAGTAGGCTCAAGTCACCTTTTCCAGAAGTTTCCTCTCTTTCCCTGTGGCCATGCTCATGGGTATTGTTCATGACTACTCATGACAGGGAGTCTTTAAATCTTCAGTTTCTTCAAGACATAATTTTCCAGTGGCATTTGCACTGGGTCAAGCTTTGGGTATCAATAACAGGTATTAATCTTCCATCTCAGCACTCTGCTCTCCAGTGTGTAACTTCCACCTCCCACAGGTTCAGCTAGCTGCCACTCCTCCCCGCTACACCCATAAGTTCAAGCAATTCTGAATTATAGTTCTAACAGTGGAAATACAGACAAGTGTGTGACACAATGTCTTAGGTCTGCTCTTTAAAGAGCTCTGTAACATGGTTTGCACTATTAGGTGTTTGTGTGCATAGCATAAGCCCAGTTCTCTTGCTTACTAGTCCTTTTTTACCCTTCAATATTTGAAGTTTAGATTTCTGGGTTCTGAAGTTATTTTATGTATTTTTCCCAAGATGAAACTGAACTAATTCCCATTTTATTGAATGGATACTTTTCCTTGTAGGCTCTTGATAATTTCTTAAAAAGTCACCCTACTTTAAAGCTGGGGAGGTGGTGTGTTTCTGTGTTTTGGAGTCTATTTTTTTGGTCTTTTTTTTTCTTTTTTTTTCTTCTGGCAAGGAAAGCAATACTTGGCAATCAGCTTGGCATATAATAGATTTGCTGCTGAAATAATTGATGTGTATCAACTTTATACATAAAACATGACAAAAGCCCATCAGCTATACTTTGCAGTCAGGAGATTAAAAATAAAAAATATTGTTAAAAAGTTGATTGGCAAAAATGTCCTAGTTATTCAACTAGTTTGCATCAGTGTCTTTTCAATGACAACTGAGCTCTTTAAAAAGTCTTATTTTGTTTGATAAAAAATCTCTTTAAAGAGGAGTTTGTATGTTACACTTCCAAATTCTGTTTTTGAAGACTTTAAAAATATCTTTACTCATCTGAAACATTGTATCTAATCCAGTAAAACATATAAGCTAAGCAAACAACTTATAAAATCATACATGTATAACAGTGAGTCAAGATATCATCTTAACAGACCTGACATAAAAAAATATTGTTATCTCCTAAAGTCATAAAATTAAGCATGTAGAGTGCTAATGACTATATGCATGTTGCATGTGTCTTTATATTTAATATGAGAAATACTGAGCTGCACCATACAATTTATCCTATCAGAATTATTGCAAAAACACATGAAATAGCATCCTAATTAGCATGAATAGGCATAGTACAATCAATTTCTTAGTTGCAGAATTATCCTCAATATGGCAACATCTATAGAAACTAAAATCATACTGTTCTACAGACCTATGCTTACTTACAACCAGCTGGTAAAATGCACCCTTTTGCTTATGCTTGAACTAATAGCACAAGAAATAATAGACATATTTCAGAAACCTATCACCTTTTTTATATACAAGTAATATTTAAAATGCCTTCTTCTCTGTATCCTGAAGAACTCATTGTTCTTATGTGTATCTAGAGGTCAAGTAAAAGTGACTATAAAAGTTGACATCTTACAGGAGTTCTTAGAAATGCACACACACTCTAGGAGTAATACACTAGAGTTGACATTGTTGAACAAGGACTAGAACTAGCTGGAATATAAATTAAATCATTTTTTCCCTAAGAATTGAACTACAAACAGAACTAATTTGTCCCTATGGAATCAAATTGATGCTTGGCCAATTTCTGAAGAGAATAGAATCATGGTAAACCAACACATTTATAAAACACACATTTCAGTTTAGATTCTTGAATATTTAAAATAGTATGTCCAGACAATTAAAAAGAATCGTAGAATATCTCAAGGATCATCGAGTCCAACTCCCACGCTCCTCACAGGACTACCTAAAACTAAATCATATGACTAAGAGCATCGTCTAGACGATCCTTGAACTCTGACAGGCTTGGTGTCATGACCACTTCCTTGGGAAGCCTGTTCCAGTGACCGACTCCCCTCTCAGTGAAGAACCTTTTCCTAATGTCCAACCTGAACTTCCCCTGGCGCAGCTTCATTCCGTTTCCTTGTGTCGTATTGCTGGTCATCGGAGAGAGGAGATCAGCATCTCTCCTTCCACTGCCCCCCTTGACACTCCTCTTGCCCTCGAGACCTTTCACCATCTTGGTTGCCCTTCTCTGGACACAGTCTAATGGTTTGATGTCCTTCTTACATTAAGGAGCCCAAAACTGCACACAGCACTTGAGGTGGGGCCACACCAGTGCAGTGTAGAGTGGGACAATCACCTCCCTCGACCGGATAGCTATGTGGTGCTTGATGCACCTCAGGACACGGTTGGCCTTTTTGGCTGCCGCGGCACACTGTTGACTCATATTCAACTTGCCATCAATCCAAACCCCCAGATCTCTTTCCATGGGGCTGCTCTCCAGCCTCTTGTCCCCCAATTTGTATGTATAAGCAGGATTATCCCATCCCAGGTGCAGAACCTGGCACCTGCTCTTGTTAAAAGAATCAATATTTTTGAATGATCACCTCTAAGTAACATGAGTAACTCAGAGTAGATGGTGGATTTATGTTGATTATGTTCTGAGGCAAGAAATTCCTAAGCAAAAGCAAAGTCATCTCAGAAGAAACATTCCCAGCTCCATAATGAGTAATATAGAAACCTTATAAACTCAACAGCTTGGTGAACTAATCAAATAGACTAGCAATAAGATTAGTGTGTTGTTATATGATGGATAGTAAGAAGATTTGATTGGAGCTGTGATTTGAATCATGATTTCTCTGTTCACTGTTCACTCTTAGGTTTGCTCACTTTTGTTCCAGGATACTTGAATCATTAAGCAATAATAAATACTCCAAGAGTCCAATTCAGCAAATTCATAAATAGCATAAATTGAAAGGTACCTTCAGAGTGTCTATTTATTAAGAAAGATTCTAAAAAAAGACTAAGCATGGAGTTCATGTATAGGTCTTTGCATTACAGAAGTCTAGAACTGGTTGTGATGAAACCTTGTTTTTTAGCTTCTGTTCAAACACTCAGGGAATGTCAGAAATTACTTTAAGTTTGTGTCAAATGATACTACAGCCAATTTTGGATGGCAGCAGAAAAAAAATTCTAGGAATAAAAGGGATTTTTTACAATTGAAATTAACTTTTCATTTTACTAGTACTTAAACTCTGTTCTACTCTTTATGAGAATGATCGGAAAACAAGGGGAAATGCTATTATTACAAGATCTGTGATCCTGTAGATTTTCATAGCTTGTAGTCATCACATGTTCACTGCAACACCAAATCCACATATTTGACACAATTCAGGTGTATGCTTATTTCCCTTAATCTGTACTTTGTATGAGGGTTTTATTATTGTTATTATTATTGCAACCATTGAGTCATGAGATTTGATTGTATATAATTCCTGTTGTAAAAACAAAAAGGGAAGGAGGGAAGAAAGGGTATCTAAGTACAAATTTTATCCTTCTGCCTCTTTTTCAGTCTTTTACATTAATTGATATTAACTCCTGAGGAGGGGGGTTACTGCTAGATAACTAATTAATACTAATTGTGGAGCTGTGAACTCATCAGACTAAGCTATTAAAATTAAAACATCACAAGCCATCACCATCCTGAAAAAGGAATAAAACACATTTATTACCAATGGCAAAGCCAGAGCTGATCCTCCCTTTCTAATTCCTAAGGAAGAGGGCAGTGTTGGATTTAATTTGCCACAAGGAAAAGGACTTGCTCATCTGTACTCTATTCTACGGCTGCATCTCCTCTTTCAGCAGCCTGGGGTCCAATGGAAATGGTAGAAGAATATCTTTTATTAAACTACAGCTATTATCAGAGCACTAATAATTCTGAGATCTCAAAAAACAGAAGAAGGTTTGTGCTCTCTAGAGTGGCACTGACAAAAGGGGCAGCTGAAGCACCAGTGAAAACAGCCTAAGGGAGGCTGTTTTCTGGTGGTGCTTTTAAAGGAAGCATCTGGGTTTTGTCACGTAGCAACAAAAACAGTGAATTAGGGAGGAACTATTGCTGAAAGTAATCACTTAACTGTTGTTTTCCATATGAGAAAATCAAACTAGCCAGCTGGACCTCTTAACTAGTCCAATCTGCGGAGTCTGACAAATGTAGCGTGAGTGAAATACTCCTATCCAAGACTTGTTCCTTTGTCCAACTTACCTTGAACTCAAAATTCAAAACCCACTGATGTCAGTGGCAGTCTTCTTATTTTACCCCTTGCATATGCAGAGCTATTACTGCATTCAAAATTAGGGTGACTTCAGGGGCTGCATATGCTGTGAAGACCCTGAAACTTTCACAGTGGCAAAGAAACAGCCAGGGAGAGGGATCTGAGCAGGAAGACACCTGGGGCCAGAACGTGCTTATGACAGGAAATTTCTGCCCTATGAAATTTTTAAGGTAATTAATTCAGGTCATGGAGCATAGTGTCACCTGAAAGCTTGGTATATTCACACTGCTGTACTCTGAGAATTGCTATTTATTTGATAAATGTCCACAAGGCCCACAGAAATCAAATGACATTCATAAATCTAAACAGGAGGTGATAAAAACACAAAACTCAGCTTTTAATAAGCAGGGATTTCCATCTGGTAGTTCTTCTGGTAACATTACAGGTGTGTGCAGTAGAGGCATTTATGGATGCACAGTTTTATTATCCCCAGGACTTCTTCCCAGCATCTACATCTATTGATTCAGAACAGAGCAAACTACCAGAAACTTGCACCAAATAATTTACCAAAAGGGTAACACTTTGACAGCACTGAAAATGGACTAACAAAATGAGTAGGAAGAAAAATGCACAGGTAGACCTGGACATTATATTCTGTAAGAGCTGTGGCTTTGCTTAGGCTGCTGCGAATAGTTTCTTGTATTTCACTGAAATTTCTATTTCACTGAAATGTAAACCACATGTTCAAATTACGTGGCCAGAGGGATCTATAGAGTGCTCAGGTGCTGATTTATAGAAGTCTCAGTTGCAACTTATAACAGTAGTCAGATTTTGATGTAGCAGCAAGCATGTTAAAACCAGATAACAAGAAAGAGCTTGTCAGAAAAGGGTACTTGGGTGTAAGGTGTTTTTTTCATTGTGTCTTTGCAAAAACCCCAATGGGCATGGATCAGAGTATCCAAAGCCTAAATATGGAAAAAAGGAATATAATTTTTGAAAGGAAATTGGAAAAAAAAAACAGTTTCCCCCCCAGTTTTATTTTGTGGTACAAAATTTAACTGATTGTGACTTATTTTAGATACACTTCTTGTGTCAAAATAGGAACAAGCCCTAACACCACATTTCAAAGCAAATCTGATGACTCTCTTAATAGAAATAGAGAACTTTTTCAAGTCAGTCTTTTTGAGGCTTTTCCTTTAAAAGGACTGTTCTGAATAATAAAAAAGTACTTCGCATGATATTGAAACTATTCACAGAAATGGAAATGAGGAGAAACCTGAATATTGATATTTTATAAATTTCTTGACAATCTTTCAAATGATAACTGGTAAATTAGATTATTCTTACTTATAGACATCAAAGAACACAGTGTCTCAGAAAAACTCTGAAAAATGGCATTACATGCACTAGCTATTCTGCACAGTACCAATAGAAGTCCAAGATACAAAAAGATATCACTGCACTGTGAAAGATCTAAGCAACCATAAAATAGGTTCAGAACACAGTTGCTGAAGTTCTTAATCAGAAGTACTTAATTAATTGTCTCAATCAGCCCTTGATAAAAGACCTTTCCCATTAGCACAGACTAACCCTGTCTCTGAGAAAAGAGTCACGTTCATTTACAATTTTCACCAGAGCACCTCAAAGCTGTGACCAGAACTAAACTTACTAGACACAAACATTTCGATGTTTAAGTTTGACTGGCACTCCCCTCAAGTTAGTTAGCAAGTAACTATGCTCCCTAGTTTTGGTCAAAAATAGGACACAGCCTGGTTCTGAAAAAGGATATCTGTATAAAAAGATTTTTATTTTACTTAGCTGTTCTGACAGCATTGTTCAGAAATTACTACACTTAAAAATGTTATTACTGTGATGAAATATTACAGCATCAGTCCATTATCCTAAATTATATAACTTCCAAGAAAACTTTGTGCAAGTACAGCGATGATACAAGTCCAAAGTCTACATTTACATGTAACATCATATATCTTTCAATAACAGTATGCCCTTCAAATGAACAAGTACTTATGCAATCTCTACACTGCATTTTTTTCCTAAATTATTTAAATTTATAACATAAGTGAGAAAAAAAAAAAACACCCAACAACCTGATACAATTAACAATTTAACAAAGTCCATATTTGGCATTCTTGGCTAAAATACATAGTGTACACAGTTTTGTTCAGGACACATGGGAGATTTTCATCCTACTCTTTGATTAGGCCTAGTCTTTGGCCTTAATTCATTAAATATTGGGATGATTTGCAGTTTTTCTCTGACAGTTACTAGTTGAAGTTTTTTGAAGTCAAGGCAACTATGTCAACTGAGTTTAGACCAGTCCCTAAATATAGGTAGTATCTACATTTGCCCTTTCATATGGCACACAGGGGAAGGACATAAAAAAATTACATGGTATAACTTCAAGTGTTACAATTAGTACAAATACTGTAAACATTACTGACAGTTTGGAAAAGGTCTCCCATTCTTCAAATAACTGGACGAAACAAATATTTTTTGATTCAATAGCTAAAATTAGATTGGGAGATATTTTACAGCATCCATGTATTCTACAGAAACAGAGCTGCAACTTCACGCATTTCTAAAAACTTCATTTCACTGACTAGAAAACTATTTAAATGAACTTGCTACGGAACTCAACAGAGACTGTATTATTTCGTATTTCACTGAGAGACATAAGTAGTAAACTGCTTGGTCACTGGTCGACAAACATATTCTGATGTCCCTATGAGTTGCTTAGCTGTATTTATTTTTTCACTTTCTCTGTCTTCTAAAAAATTAATCTCTATGAAATTTTCTTAAACAATTCAGTTGCCTAAGACATTAGTTCTGTCAGACATTTTTCCATGACTCTTGCCTTTCCTACTGCCAGTGTTAGAATTATTTGTTCCCAAATTAACCAGAGAAAAGTAATATAAGAAAATGTTCCCCTCCTTTGCAAATGATTGCAGTGGTAATTCACAGTAGCATGTCTACCATTCCTATCAGACTATTTTAAAGTATATAAAAGCCCTTCACAAAGTCTAATAATAAATAACTCTATTATGTAGATAAGTAATAATGTTTTTGTATGCTGGCAAATGCAGGTGGCTGTTTGGGAGACCGACCATTTTTAAAAATGTAATTCAGATTTCTCTGAGTTTACTTGGCTGCAGGTGGTTGATTCAAAATGCTGTATGAAATACCCAGCATATTTCTAAATCTATTTAAGTGAAATTTAAGCCTCTGAATTGTTTATGGAATAAAAAAGAAGGAACAGTTTTTCAGAGAGATATGTCTGAACTTCAATCCCAGTCTGGAGCTCAGCAGTGGCTTACATGCAGCCTGGTGTTCGCAACCTGAACATGAGCCGTCCTGTTGAAGTTGTGTCTTCCTTACATGTGAAGTAGAAAAGATATTTCCTGCTGAAAATGGCTTCCTATAGGCTATATCAAGAACTATCAGGAGTCCTGGGAAGGCAATTCAGAATGTCTGTCTCCATAAAGGGAATAATCTCTCTGAAGTTTCCTAAGAGCTCTGCAACTTGTCTAATCTTGTCAACCATGCTTCCTCTTTAGTCAATGAGGAGATAAATTTTAGACACCAAGTGGAAGGTGGCAATTAAGCATTCCTCTCTACTTGATGGAGAAAAACTGCATTCCCAAGCCAAAGGAGGGGTGAGATGTCTCTGGGGGTTCTGATCACTTTCTTTTGACTCCAGAGAGATTCCAAAGTAGTGAGGTGGGATACTAAAATCTTCTATGTTAACTTAGAGGACATGTGTCCCAATCTGTTAAAAGATTTGCCCATCAGCAGAACCTCCATCAGCATCTCCTAGATCTGAAGCTTCTGCTTTCTTAAAATATGTTTTGTGTACTTGATGTACGTACACAAGGAACAACACATGGTAAACAAGCTCTCACTCAGCTATCTCAATTACAAGAAGGAGTACAGCTGTCCCAGAGGACTGTTTCACTGAAGCTAATGTACCGTTCTTAGTTCAAGATCCATGGAGTGGAGTCCATGGGCCTTGGAGTGTAATGGAACATCATTGCAGACCTCGTGGCCCAAGTCAAATGTGAGACAACAGTAAACACTGTTGATAAGCAAAGGTCTGATGATCAAGCTTTATTCCTTGAACTCCTCAACTCACCCATGCTTCTTTACTGTATGCCATTTCCAAGCACTCAAAATAGTGACTTAAGACCCTCCAAAAATGAGACAAAAAATTAAATAAAAAATAAGATTCTGTATGTAAGCAAATATTCAAGGGTGTGGATTTTTTTGTCTGGGTTTCTTTTTTTTCTTCAGAGTTTTGAGGTATTAGGGTACAAAACATGACATTGTCACAAGGATAATTGTCTCCAAAAGATACTGCATTGACAAAAAAGAGAAAAAAAATCACAAATACTTGTCACACTTGCCTACTCACTGCAGCCACCTCCCAGACCGGTAAACCTGCATCTTTTTTTGCCTTTTAGGAAATGAACGACCTACAGAAAGCCAGCCTTTTACTAAAGGTGGGGGATTTTTTCCTTTTCCTGTTGGGAGGTTGAATAATGCTTCCAGTTTCTCACATTCCTGTCATTTTTGACAATTCCTCAAAACAGCTTTTAGAACTATTGGAAAATGACCCGCTCTGTGCATGATTTACTCTTGGTTTTCACTTCTCTCTTCATTACTCTGGGAAACCAAATTTTGCTACCAGTTTGGTCAGCTCACCAAAGCGCTAAGATAAAATCTGGGTGTTCTGCATTCTCTTCTCTTATGGCTACCATGCACAAAATTTTGAATTTTAACTTCCAGTTACCACAATGCCATATCTTGTTCACCTAGCCAGGTTAGACAAGTGAGAGGACCACCAAATACTCTTTTATTCTGAAGAGGTAAATTCTGGGAAGGCTTTCCATTAAATCTTTGCTTGCCATTTCTTTTGAGATATTGTGCATGTGTGTGTACGTAGCAGCCTGATATTTAAATGAAAAATAACACTGTACATAAATTAATGATATTTTTGTCTAGATTTTATTTTTCAATTAAAATGTGGTAAAATATGGTAAGTGTGAATGTATATTATAGTAAGAAAACTTTTTATCTCAATCTCTGAGTAAGCTCCAATGGAGCTGTCATGATCTATTATGCTCCAAAGTAGCCGTTAGGGTCTATTATGTCAATTATCATACACATCCATGACAGATTGTTCTTTTTTGGCTTTTTTTTATACTAACATTAAAAAATAAAAACAAGAAGGAGCTGGATCGCTCAGGGTATTGAAATGCAGCAGAAAGCCTTTCACGTGGAGGTTACCCACTGAAATCTAACTCGGGTCAGTGGTAACTGAAAATTGCTGTTCAGTGATGCACATAAAAGGGGCTTAGTGTCTCAAAAAGCAAGTCTGAAGCATTGAAGTTAATGGAAGTGCTGAAAATTACTTCAGTGATTACAGATTTAGGTCCTTACTTCAGGTTCCAACAGCTCATATTGCAGCTGGACACACACTACTAATGTCGACACCAATTTGCTGTCTTCACCGGACAAGTACAAATATAGTCACAGGTCCAGTGGTCTTCTCAAGTATCCTGGTGAAATTCCACAAAGGCTTTACTGTATTTGTTTTAGTTTTTACACTACTTTATACCATGGTTTTCTTACCTTTAAAAAAAGGCAGAATGAGAGGAGGTACTTTGAAAGGTGATAAACATAATAAGAAGCATGGGACTTCTTCTGTATGAGAAGGGATTAAAAATTACTTTTCACCATTAGAAAGCACAACCAGAATGGATATGGTAGAGGTCTATACATCATAAAATGAATGATAAAGTTCTTTTTCCTGTAATTAGCAGTTTAAATTGTGGAACTCAAAGACAAAGCAGGTTGAAAGTACAAAGATTCCACAAGGAAACAGACAAATTCAAATTAACTGACCAAGGGATTAAACCCACAGTAATTCAAATGCATCTACAGTCCCAATATATCTCAAACAGCTTAATGTCAGAAGCCGAAGGAGTATTCCTCAGATATCTACTACTAGTCTTTTGAAAGACAGGATCATGGAATAGAATAACCTTCAGTTTTGTGACTCATGTGTTCTTGTAATTGTATTGGCATAAGTGAGGGCAGATTCTCACCTCTAATATTTCTTTCATGCCAACGGTTAACCTGGCTTACACATTACTATGGATTTACTGAATTACCAAACTCTCAGTTATATGCAAAAGTAAGGTAAGGAAATGTGAGGAAAGGAAAAGCAAGGCAAGGGGACATGTCAGTCTTCATAGCTGAGAATCCTGCATCTTCTAAAACTGGCTCTAGAAAAAGAAAAAAAGGAAAGAAAAATCCCAAATCCAGTTACAGGGTATTATTCATCTCATCCAAAGGTAAACATGTAAAACTGATGAGAAGAATCATGACTTGGAAGTAAGTATGTTTCTCATTGATTACAATATTAGCTAGATTTATCTATCAAAGCAAGAAATGGTTCCATTGACAGCTTTAAGGTGTCCAGGACGTTTTCATGAAGGTAAACACATATGATAAAATACATGCAGAGGACTCATGTCCTTTGGCATAAGTGATGGATGTTAGGTAGGATACAACAGAGAATCTCAAATACACCAATGTATAGACAACTGAATTGACCCTGGAACATCCAAACAGATAGGTTAGAGGTAATATTCCATCATCTAAATGTACACATATAGTTACTTTTTTTTTGCATTGTTTTATATCAGACCTGACGCTCAGCTTTGGTATCAGAGTGTGTATGGGTTTCCATAAGTTCTGTGCCTTACCTAGATGGCCTGTATATGCCTTCAATATCCTAGAAAATCTCAAGTGGCCCTAAATTCCTATGTTTAGGCAACTGAATCCTGCTCCAGGTGTCAACATTCATATTGGAAATGTCTAAAGTTAGATTAAGTGAATTGAAGCACTAATGATTAAGGACAGGTGAAATAACCCCATGTTTTGAGTCACTGATCATGCATCTCCTATGTCAATCTCCAAGGTCTTACAAAGGTAATGCATGTAGCACTCCTGTCTAATAGGACAAAATCTTTTCGATGAAATCCTATCCCATTAACATCAACAGCAAACCTCCCTTAGATTTCAGTAGGTTGTTCTTTCTCTAGCTGTCAGACCAGGCACAAGAGAACAAGCAAAACACCTCAAATGCAGCTTTTCCTCTCTACACACCTTGAATCAGGAAAACAACCTAATATTGTCAGATAAGATAAGACAAGCACTCAAGTTCAATTTTTGCTTCTACAGCACTGTATTAACAATAACAATACTATGAAAATTTTGGGAGAAGTTCATGGAAATTATGCTTCAGGAATGTCCCCAAATCAATCAGGTAACAGGGACATGGCAATTAAAACACCCTTCATTGTTTTAATAACATGCTCTTTTTTGACAACTAGCCTTGCAGAAGTAGGGTAAATGATGGTGAAATCGTTGTTCAGTCTTTTACGCTGGTGATCACAAAGATTACAGCTATACTCACTTCTTTTCTTTCCCACACACATCACTGAGAGCAAAGCATGGTATTGCCCTTTGTGTTTCATTTAATGTTGAAAATTTCTTTTCTTCTGCTTGCACATAGTATAATGCGACAATTATGTGACACATTAAAAAAAAAAATTATGACAATGCTTGCACTGTATCCAAACGTGAAGAGATCTGCAGTCATTTCAAATGGGAAACCTGCTATTAGCTCACACAATGGATTCCCCAGCTGAAAAGACGACATAAATTGGAGTGAATCAAACATTCACCGCCAGCAGATCTGCTGCTTGTGTTCACTGATGAGATGTAAATGTGCTTAGCAAGAGTACAGCATCAGAAGAGGACCATGAAATTATGATATAGTGACCGTAATGAGAATGGGTTAATTTGTAGCATTTCTTATTCTAATTATGGTATTTGACACATGGGAACAAAACCATTTTCGGCCATTTTCTTTTCTTGTTACTATCCCTTATTACAAGAATGAGAAACAAGAGCAATCTGCATGCTTTTCTATTCTGTGAAATACAGTAGCATGCTGCACTGTTTTGACCCTTTCAATATTCTGCATAGATAATTTGAGAGAAGACAGTCCAGTTATGGTCTCAGCAAAGAGCATTTAATGAATCCAGGAAAAGTATAATTTGCATGGAAATAGCCTGAATTATTTTTTTAAGTGCACAAGAATGTAATGGGGAAAAAAACCCAACAAACCAACAACAAAACCCCCAAACTAGAAAACAGAAACAGCACATTTCTCCATCTCTAGCACAATGATTTTAATGAGAATTAAAATTCACATGAACTTAACCTATTCTCAGAGTGATGGGATGCTAGTTTCATCTTGTGGTGTGTAAATTATCTATGCAGACATATTCTGTTTGTAAGAGAGATGTCCAGTGGGTGAAAAATATCCTGTTCCACACAATTCAGATATTAATCCATTATTTTGACAGAAAATAAGTATACAGAGGTTAAGATACTTGCCACTCAGACTAAATGGATGCAATTTCAGGCCTACAGGTTCTATATTTTCTAACAATTGCTACAAAATTACATCCATAAAGAACACAGAAACATGGAATTCACATTTCAGTGAACAAACCCAAGTTCTGATAACACACATATGGACAAAATACCTTTTTTAACGAAAGACTCTGACATATGCTTATAGGAGTACTGGCAATTTGGTTAAAAAAATCCTCATGAGGTTTACATGTACCTGCTTGGTAACTGTTATTTGAGGGTTATTGCATTTATATGCAGACATGCACATTTTGGACAAGTGCAAATTAACTCCACTTTTGTGAATTGCTTCTGGTACTCAGTATCCTGTCTTGCCTTTAAAAAATATAAATATAGAACAGATTGTTGCCCTTAAAACTCACAATCCTGAAAGTGTGACATGGGTGAGGATAATGGAGGAAAGTTAAAAACACAAACGCCACAACAAAGCCCACAGGTTTTCCTACCAAACCATCTTCAAAAATGAGGAGGACACATGCACTTTGAAGACTCTATCAGATATGAGAGGGAGAAGTAGGATCAGATTTTTAAAGGAGATTTGTAGGATTTATTAAAACTTCATTTGAGCATTTAAATTAAATGCTAAGATTCTGGCTATTTTTAGGTACCTAGTTGGCATGCTGAAACAGCTGAAATGAAGGAATATGTCCACAAGGTGATTAAAAAGTTGTCAATAGAGGGGTTCTTACCAGGGAATTAGAATTCACGTGCTTCCTTATTCTGTCTTTGAATCATGACGGAGCTTAGATAAAACATCAGGCATCTAACTGCTTAAAGATTGATCTAAAGACATCTGAGCGCTTCTGTTTAGGCATATAAGGAACTCCGTGATCCAGAATGCCAGTATAAATCAGTTTTAGGCTTCTCCAGCACTAATCCAGAGCCCAGGGACCAAACAACTTAATCTTTGTCAGAGAAAAGAATCCCAAATTGCCACAAGACTGAACTTGGAGTTTAGAGATTCTGAATCTCGTTTACAAATGTTCATGTCCTATTAATTTTTCCCAAGTAATTACAGAACACTGAGTTTCTTGGATTAAAATACTAATACAATTTGGAAATGAAATATCTTTCATTTACTTAGTAGAAAATTCATAAACCTAGTAGAAAGATAGAGGAAAGATAGCATTAAAACTGTGTTATAGTCCTACCAAGAAAAGGACACTGAGGTACCCTGACTTCAGGGTATCACAGGAATGTACATTCAGATTGACAGAACAGCTTATACCCACACTGGTAACAAAGAAACTCATTTCCTCTTGAGTGCTCGGTAAAGGAAGCAGCCCTGAAACAGCTGAAAAAAAAGGTTGCAGGAAAAGAATTTTCTGCTGAGAAAAATCATTGCATAACATGAATACATACACTATATGCACATCCATATGCACATATGCATATGCACATACACACCACTACATGAATGCCATTATCCTTAGATCCATTTAATTTACTTATCACTGGGTATTTCTCACATATCACACTAAAATGAAAATAAGATATTTTGGCCTTACTAAGTTTCCCTAAATATATTCACCTATTTGAGATGCTTGCCTGGCCTTTAACTGTCACTTGCCAAGGGAATAGGCCTCCTGTAGGTCCTGTGTCTTGGATGTTAGCCCAGGTGTCTTTAATACACCCCCCCACTCCACCATTTCTGTTTTGTAACCCACTTTATTCACAAACTGTAGTAAAACATGTGAGGAGTACAAAGAAATGGAGCATTATTTTTAATGTATTTGTAAAAGTTCGGATTAATATAAATGTATGTCTCTAGTAATAAGTCCGTATGCCCTATAAATGTAAAATAATGTATCACCCATGTTTGTCAAGACTTTTTCAAGTCCAAAGGGAGTATGACTTTTATACGGTATACATAAATTAAAGTAAAAAATAAAGCTATTAAAATACTAACTGTTTTAACAGTTTCTAATAAACCTCCCTCATAATATCATTAAAATAGAGTTCAGGTTTTGTGAATTTTGTTTTATCAGCTTCATTGTAAAAACCAAGATATTTACCTTTTAGTGAAGACTGCTACAGATACTGATTTCTTGAGACTGCACTCCTGGTATATCTCCTTTTCTCTGCTTCCATGAATAGCAAAGATGAAAACAAAACTCTAAAATCATATTTGATCTTCTGACCACCTGGGCAGTTCAGCTTCCCATTGTGTCATCTTTATCTCTGACAATTTTATAGTGGCTTAACGTTTAATTTATGACGCTTTCTTCTGCAACTTTCCCACCTATTGTCTCTCTTTAACAGTCACATAGATACCCATGTTGCTGTTATCTGCACATCCTCACTTTGGTCCTCAGCAAGGAATTCAGTCTTGTATTCTATGTTTGAAACTAAGTATGAAAGTGTCATTGTATTTTTGCTTATAGACCATTTTCTTAAAAAAAAAAAAAAAAAGGCTAGAATGACTTTTGCAATAGACAGCCAATTTTTATTAGAATATAAATCATAATAAATACCTTTCAAATACAGAATGACAGAAGAGAAACAGGAAATGTTTATGACGACTTCTCTCCATTCCCATGCATTTTTAGAAGACGATTCCTTGTTTTCACACTTGGTTTCAGTTAACCTTATGAATACAGGAGTTGCAGCAAACTCAATACAATCCTTTCTAGTCCTAGGGAGACATTCTGTTACAGTGGAGACTTGCCTATCATCTTCCAGCCCCTGTCAGTGTTGTCTGAGTCTCATTGCCATGCTCTAGCCTTGTAAAGGCTTCTCATCCTTCGCTCACACAACCCTCCTAATATCCTTGAAGCTTTTCCCTTCCAAGCACAATCAGCAGCTCTAAAGGGAAGGAGCAGTTTCACTGTTAGAGGTTTTCATGCAACCCAGTCATTCCTTTTTTAAAGCAGCACAACATATAAATTAGGAACAAAGAAGTTAAACAGATACTCCCCATCATGTTGTGGTCTCATACCTCTTGTTCACTAACTGTATTCTATCCCGATAAACAAAAGGAAGCCAGGCACTAAATCCTAGTATCAAGGCCACTGGCACCATCTATTTGGGGCTAAACTCTTCTAAAGCAGTATTATCCTGGGTTGACCTAAAGAGAAGGGTCCAGAAAGGAGCCAGGAGCTGGGTAGCAATTAAGTGGAATGGAGGTGCAGGAGTCCCACGCTCAGGCTTACTACCTGATCCTCTTGTATTTAACACTTGAAATAGACTCTGTGTCATTAATACAGGACATAGAGCTAATTAGGCAGGAGGTAACAAGAAAATAGAGAGGATAGTTTGGAGGCAGTAAAGGGGAGAGGGGAGGCTAACCTTAGTCTTGGAGATTAATCTTCCTCGGAGAGTAATTCCAAGTGGAAGTCTCAGTTATGTGATCCTCATCCCTTGGGAAACTCTACTACTTTAATTTAACAGAGAGAAACTGTGGGAGCTGAAGGACAGTGACAATGCTCAACTAAAATTATGTGGAATCCCTCCAGAACAGTCTCTTGGATTCAAAGAACTGAAAATCCCTACATTTCAACCAAATTCTATCCCGGTTTTCTATCCTTTGGAATAAAAGAAGAATATGGTTGGTTATACACCTTAGGTTAATTGTTAAAAGGATCATGACCACAAACACAAAGGAGCACAGAGAAACCATGACTAGCAGAGGAATCCAAATAAGTTGATCAGAGAAGCAAGCCCCAGTCCCAGCTTCTCCAAGGGCTGCCATGGAACAGCATCAGCCCCATGGGCATTGGGTGAGACACATCAAGATGGATGAATGGGAGATGCTCTTTGCCTCACCTCACAAGCTGAAGGGGGGTCACTGCCTAGGGGTATGGAGCTTATTATTGGATGCCAGGGAAGAACACCCAGAGATTATATAATACTTATTATGGGATGTTTAGGGGAAGAACTGAAGGTGTGGAAAGAGAGGCATTGTCATGTTGTCTGGCCATGCCCTGTGAGTGATCAGTGCAGTCTGTCCTGTCTTCTTACCAAATTATTTGTAACTGTTTTCCTGGGCGAGGAGCTCCTTATTCGGTGTCCATGTGTATGGATGTCTAAGTGCCAGTAACTGGTGTGGGACCACAGGTCATAGGGGCCTATGTGTCTAAGTGCCAGCACCTGGTGTGTGTGCGTATTGTGTGGCTACATTAGTGTGATTGCTTGCAAATACCAAGGCAAACTAGCTGATGAGTAGGGCGAGAGGCTTGGGAGCCAGGTATCAAAGCAGCCAGAAGCCTGGACTGGATACTGGAGAAACCAGAAAGCCTGGAAATTGGCAACTGGAGAGACCAGAGAGTTCCAAACCACAGGGCTTGAGGCTTGATTTAGTGACTTGTTTACATGTATGTGGCTATATTGGAGACAAGAGAATCCCATGGATCAGCTACTGGTTAGATTGAATGTTTAAGGCCATTTACTGGAGAGATCAACAGCATGTGTGTGCTCGTGCATGTTTTGTGTGCACACAAACGTGTGTGTGAGGGGTTCTGAGCTAACAGGAGCTGGAGGGGCACTGCAGGCTTTGGGGGTGGCAGCAGCTGGGGAAAGCAAGTGCCTAGGGCCAGTTCCTGCCCTTGGTGCACAGGCTGATGCAACTGGAAAGATCCACTTTGTACATCTGCACACTACTTCCCACTAACAGATCCTTATCCTGAACTGCCAGGGAAGGGGACAAGATTTGGCAATTGTTTGTGCTATCTGTGCTTGCATGTTCCTACCTGTATTGTTCTGTGTGGCCTGCAGTGTGTATTGCCTGGGCTCCTGTGTGTGTCTTCGGGGAAGGCACTCTTAGCCTTGCTACTGGCTGGGCCTGGGAGCAGGGAGATGTAGCAGCCTCTCCTCCGTTGTGCTACCAGATTTGGCAAAACTTTAGCAGTATTCACCAGCACTTCCCACCTTTGAAAGTTTGACTTTGCAAACTCACCATTTTTGAACTTATTTTTAATTTTATGCATTGTTTGAATGCATATTTTATGTTTACCTATTAATAAAGCATTTCTGGCTTTTATTTTGCTTTAGTTTTTTGGTTTTTACATGCTGACAGTAAAAGCTATCCACAATTTCAACTGAAGGACAGAGAATCATAAGACAGGAACCACGTAGCTAATGAGAGAATGTTAAAAAGATTTGATAGTTGTCTCACTGGCATTCACAGTTCTGTAGAGAAGTTGCTATATCTCAATTTAAATTTATATATATATATATTTATTTATATGTAGGTATATTGGGACAGTGATACCCGAAGTAAAGCAAATTTAGCATTTATCATCCACTGGAAGAATTGCATATCTGTGTATAAAAAGGACCCTTCCAGATGATGGCTACAAAAATGTACTCGTGGAGCATTATTCATCAAGAAGTTATTTTTTACACACTCAGTACATAAAATCTGCAAGCCTTAGATAAAATTGTCAGAATAATTAAGTTCTTTTTACCTCATCAGTGAGTGAAATGTAGCGATTCCAAAGTAATATTTCTGGAGAAGGCACCAAAGGGGCTGAGGCTGATTCACAGTAGCTAATAACATGGCACACACCCCACCCAAGCAAGCAAAAGCTAATAATAAAAATAACTTTAATGGGTAATTTCTTTGCTTTGGAATGCAGTTTCCTTGAGTTGAATGCTAGAAAGAGAGAGAAGAGGTGCTTTTTGACTTGAGAAAGAAATAAAGCCTTGCTCCTGGTTGGGCAGTACTGTCTCTAATCAGTAGGTGAAAAGGAGGGTTTAGATGTGATAGACACAATTTACAGCATCCATCTTGACTTCTGCTGCTACTTTGGCAAATCTCCTTGTTTACAAACTGCTTCAGTTGTAAGAGTTTTTAAGTATTAGTTATTCAGGGAATAATTGTAAAAAGAGCCATGGGACCTAACAGCAATATTTTCATGTCTAACTATCAACAAGGGAAAAGAGAGAGGCTCATCAAACTGAAAAATATGCATCCACTCTGAATCAAATGTTGGAAAAACGGCTTGGCATAAATGTTATGTAGTCTGCTTGCAAGAGAATTAAACAATGGAATACAGCAAAATTAATCTGTTTATGCATATGGGAAATCTCACAGGTAGAAATGTTTCTATACATAAATAATTACTTATACGCAGTAATTTAAATGAAAGGTAGCAATAGTGTTGTAAATCCCCCTCTTTTAACAGAAGCAGCACAGTCAGGATTAATCCAGCTCTATTGCCGTAAAAAAGTGTCCAAAATACATGCCATTTCATTCAAATGTAGCTGAGCCTCATATGTGCATTGAACACGACTTGCAAGAGCAGAACTTACTGTTTTTTTCAATTTCAGTTGTATAAGTACAAGGTAGCCAGCTCTTTTGAACTTCAGGCTCAGATCAGGGGCTAAAAAAACCTGTACAAAGCTGCTTTAAAAGGTTAATCTATAGCATCATGTGGAGGTGAATGGATACTGCTTGAAATGGAAGTTCCTTTCACATGACCTCCCTAAGTTCACAGCAGCAACACAGCTGACAAGTTTTTTTGTTTTTTGTGTTTTGGCTTTGTGCAACTGCCTGACCTTTTCCTTGGCCAGGCAGGCCTGCTGTGCAGTCAGCACATGAAGACCTCCGCCTGTCCCAGGCTGGCAACATTTAATGGATCGCATTAAGCTCTGATCTGTGTCTTAAAGCAATTAGAACAGCTTTGGTTGGAAAAACTCCATTTTCATTTCATTAAAAAACTCTGGAAACTAGGAGCATAAAGGAAATAAAAAGAGAAACCATAAAGGGAGTTTTGGATTCTGTTGACTTTGCTGAAAACCTGAAGAAAGCCAAATGCTTCATCCAGCCCTAATAATGAGGCTTAGACTGGTTCTGATAGCAGTCTTTGTACCACCTATTGCAAAAGCTCCATTTATGTTCTATGTAAAATGTCCAATGAAGCATAGAAAACATGTAATTTGTATAGAGAATGGGAGTTATGCAATTTTTGCTGGCATAAACAATGCAATAACTGCTCAGAAATAGCCTTTTGCATTCATGAATGGGGTCCATTATCTGCTCTGTCTCTCTTCTTTGCTCATTCTGACTCGGGGTATGGTAATAAAAGAAAGGCATCCTCTTTGCCTCAGAGCTTTGGTTTTCAAACAGCAAGCGGATAACAACATATGACAGCTCATTCTTGTCTTCTGATTAAGGAGCAGCCATGTTTTACTAACACTTACTAAGTTACCAGCCAATTAAACATTTGAATAGATTTATATGTATTTAATTGGACTTCCTTTGCAAATAGGGCTTTTCTGGAGTTACGAAACAGATTACACACTGTAAGGCAGTAGATAAGAAGCACTGAATTATTATTATTGTTATTATTATTACTATTACATCATCACTACTATTTGTGGGGATAGTTAGGGTAAACGCAGAGTGGAGTGTTTGTAAGGTAACTTTCTGGCAGAGTGTGTGTCCTATATAATCAGTTGTCTGTAAATAAAGAGCTATTGTGTCTTTCATAATTTTCTCAGTGGTATTTTTTTGCTTCATTTTTGGGGAGAAGAATTTACACAGAGGGGTACTGACAGGGTTGCTAAGGGCACAGCAGATGACATAATATATTTGGATTTTCAGAAAGCCTTTTGTAACATTCCACATGACAAGTTCCTACTTAATCTCCAAGATGAAGCAAGGATTCGGGGCAGGACATGGGCAGAGATACAGAACAGGTTGAAAAATAGCAAAGCAGTGCCTATAGATAGCTCCTGTGAAGGAAGCTATGTCAAACCAGAGAAAGTGTTATTTCAGGTCTACGGGGGCTAGTGCTTTAAAGTCTGCTGTGCATGTATGTGCTTTAATTTAGAAAGATGATCTACAAACACAAAGAACAACTGCAGTCTAGTTGCATTTTCTGAGGATGAAAAAATGAAAGATGATGAATGAAGGCTGTACAGACAGCTAAACTTAAAAGAGATTTAGATTTGATTTGTAAATAGGTTGTAGTAGAGGGAATTAAATGCAATATTGACAAACACAAAGTAATAAAACTTTAGTGCTGTAAACCCCACTAAATTCTAGCATAGAAGTAATGGGATTGAATTCTAAGGGAATTTTAAGAAAAGGAAATGAAACCAACCAACCAAAAAAACAAAAAAAACCCCACAAACAAAACAAAACAACCCCCCCCCCCCAACATTTTCTGGGCTGGATTTCGTGTTCCCTTTCTAAGAGCATATATTTAGACTTTTTCTTGTAGTAATAACAATACTAATACTTGACATTTCTAAACAGCTATCATCAAATGAAGTAGCCTGCACAAATCTGCCAAGATATTAGTCATTACAGGAATTTATATTTCAGAAAGCCACCTATTCCCTGAAAGAAACAGGTGAAATATTAGGACATTGTATGGGGAACAGTATTTTTGGTGGGGGTGGGGGTCATTAGTTTGGCATTGTATGAATAAGTCCATATGACTTTTGTAACTGTTGCTCCTTTCTCCATTTCTGTTTGACAGTCACATTTGGGGTGAACACCACCTCTTCACTGATCACTAACAGGATCAATAGTAGACAGTTTAATTGTACTCCTTTCTTTTTTCCCTTCCTCACTAAACAATCTATTTTCCTTTCATTTAAAAGGGAAAAAGCTGAGCAAAGTATGAAAGCAGTTTTCTAAAAGAAGATCTTGCTGTTGATAATGCCATGTTGCCCTTTGGCCTTCAAAAGTCCTTTCATTATGCTTCAAAACTTAACCTTGCAAAAAAGCAGCTAGATTAATATATTCCCAATGAAATTTTTTTTAAGATTTGGGGTTTTTTTTTAAAAAAAAGCTCAAATTTACTACTTGAAAACAAGAAAACTTTCAAAATTATTTTTCAAATAAATGCTATTGACAGAGGGGAGAGGAGGTATTCACAATGTCTAACATTAAGCCTCTCAATTCATCGCCTAAGTTCTTATTTAGTCAATAGAGAGATGTGGACTCTTTTTAGGTGGTGTGAATTGCACTGTGAAAGAACCTGCATTCTTGATTTAAGGATCTGCAATAGATGTTTCAAGTTAAACACTGTAAATACACAGCATAGGGCATCTGACAGCTGAAGTTTCAATATTTTTATATGATCTGTGTTTTCTACAAGATTACTAATGATTGCCAAGTACTACAGTATTCCTGACCATTCAGGAACAAAAATCACAAGCCTGTTCATGATACTGTTTGCATAAATTCTGAGCTCTTCTTAAATTTTTACTTCCTGAAGGGAACAGCTTTGCTAGCTTAGGAATCCTGACAGCAAAACGTGTCAGAAGCGGGAATACAGAGGCATACTCCCCTAATCTGGATTGGACACACATACTTACTTTAAAATTCTGCTAGACTCTGCAGTTAGATGGGTATTAACTAGTAGTCATGTGTTTATGCTGTTTAGTTTTTATATTATGCTTCCTTCTGTCATACTACTTAAGTTTTAAATAAAGATATTTGTACTTTGCAATGGATGTCTGCTCCCTGAGAAACTGTTGTCTGCAGAGCCACAGACACCAAACTAAACTCAGGATTGTAAAGGAGTTTACAGTAAACTTTAGTCTTCCAAGAGCTACAGTCTAAAAGCCTGACTTGCAGCAAAAGTAACACTATGACCTAGACCCCTGTCATGGTTTAACCCCAGCTGGCAACTAAGCACCACACAGCCGCTCACTCACTCCCCCCATGGCAGGATGGAGGAGAGAATCAGAAGAGTAAAAGTGAGAAAACTTGCAGGTTGAGATAAAGATAGTTTAATAGGTAAAACGAAATCTGCGCACGCAAGCAAAGCAAAATAAGGAATTCATTCACTACTTCCCATCAGCAGGCAGGTGTTCAGCCATCTCCAGGAAAGCAGGGCTCCATCACATGTAATGGTTATTTGGGAAGACAAACACCAACACCCTAAATGTTCCCCCCTTCCTTTTTCTTCCCCCAGCTTTATATGCTGAGCATGACGTCAAATGGTATGGAATATCCCTTTGGTCAGTTGGGGTCAGCTGTCCCGGCTGTGTCCCCTCCCAACTTTTTGTGCACCCCCAGCCCACTCACTGGAGGGGTGGTGTGAGAAGCAGAAAAGGCCTTGACTCTGCGTAAGCACTGCTCAGCAGTAGCTAAAACATCCCTCTGTTATCAACACTGTTTTCAGCACAAATCCAAAACGTAGCCCCATACTAGTTACAATGAAGAAAATTACTTCTATCCCAGACAAAACCAGCACAACCCCCCAAAAAGAAAACATGATGAGTTGTGGGACCTAAATAGGATGGTACTGAGGAATCAAAAAAAGTGTCAGCATGTTTTTAGCTTGTGATCGGCATCAACATAATTGTCATTGATGGCTCATTCCCAGGGGAGAGAAGTGATCCACAGACAGAAAGATGATGGCAAGCTTGGCCCTAGACCTTTTAACCTCTGTAGACCTGAACTAGCTCTCCCACCTAACATAACATCAGGCAAAAACATCAACAACAACTCAGGACTTGAAAGACTTGAAGGATTTTATGAACTATGTTATTATATTTTTTTAACTTCCCTACGAGGGAAGATTTAGGGAATAGGAACAGCAGAAACCCCTGAAGTTTGAGGCTGCCTCTTCACAACTACCTCGGTATTTTACTCTGCATGCAACCCAGAGGAGAGTGCACCTAACCAAAAAGGACACAGGGAGAAACAGAAGAAATAGAGTCCACATTGCCTATGGTTAAATCTACATCAGCAATTATTTTGGCTCAATTGAAGCTCTCTGTACAGTGGAAGCATTTGCTGTTGAGCTCCAAACATCCATACTGTATGCATTTCGGGAGATCTTTAGACTGGCTTTAGTTTGATCCCATGAACTGAAGAGCACATTAGGTGAGCATATCTCCTGGTTTAATTTTATAATTCATGTTCTATAAGATTGCTCAAATATGTGAACCAAACTTCATCCTGAATACAACATCAGTGCTTCACTTCAGAAATTAATCCATAATTCAAATTAAAATGTTAATCTATGATTCTAAAAGAATACCACTCATTACAGGACTTTGGAGCAGTGAAAAATGATATGTCTATTCAGGTTAAAATTGTCCCATCTCATGACCTTTGAAATGAGAAGTTTCTTTTTTATTTTTTTTTCATACTGTCTTTCTCATGGAAGTTGTAAAAGATAAAAAAGATTTTAAACCCCTCAAAACCAGAATGTTTCAAGATTCAGATATGGGTTTTTATTTGTACTTTTGGGGTATTTTGCATTTAATTTTTTTTTACTTTTCATCTCATTTTAGAGCAAGATATTATTTTTTGTTGTTAAGAATTTTTTTGTTTCTTGTTTCAGTACCTCTCAGTGGGTGGAGAACTATTTCCTATGCAGCTGTGATTAGGAGTTCACTTGTCATTATGCTGTGGCACATTAGTATTACAATACTGTGCTGGTTAAGCTGCTTTCCCCAGGCTAGTACGTCATTTACATACAGAGGAGACATCAGTCTAAGATTCAGTTGCCTGAATACAGGTGTCTACTTTAGCTGCCTGGATGCCAGTTGCTTCCTTGGAATGATGTTGGCCTCCCACATTTGGAAGGTCCCTTATCATCTTCGGCCATACTGATGTGTTGCATACTCTAGGGCACCTATACTGGCATTAGATCACAAATAGTGGTGCCCATGTAGGCAGTTAAAAGCTGTCTCAGAGCTAAAGAGAAATGTTGTATAAATGACAACTCTTTAATATGTATATACAGATTTTTCAGTCTTGCACAAGTTTCTTGGCATGTTATTGGCTGACAATCTGTTAATCGCTATCCAGAAACATAGGTGCTGGGAGTGGTAGAGGTAGTGAAAGAATCTGAGGAGATACAATAGACTTTTTGTCAGGTACTGAATGATAAGATGCACATTACTGTCTACCCTTTTTGGAAATTAGCCAGAGACATTTTAAAAGACACATTTGAAAAGGAAAGAAAGGGGAAAAGGGGAAAAGGGGAGGGAAGGGGAGGGAAGGGGAGGGAAGGGGAGGGAAGGGAAGGGAAGGGAAGGGAAGGGAAGGGAAGGGAAGGGAAGGGAAGGGAAGGGAAGGGAAGGGAAGGGAAGGGAAGGGAAGGGAAGGGAAGGGAAGGGAAGGGAAGGGAAGGGAAGGGAAGGGAAGGGAAGGAAAGGAAAGGAAAGGAAAGGAAAGGAAAGGAAAGGAAAGGAAAGGAAAGGAAAGGAAAGGAAAGGAAAGGAAAGGAAAGGAAAGGAAAGGAAAGGAAAGGAAAGGAAAGGAAAGGAAAGGAAAGGAAAGGAAAGGAAAGGAATCTTAAAGGCGCAGGAGCAGGCAGTCCCCATGTGCTGTAAGAAGAGCTGGCGGGGATGACGACCGGCCTGGCTGAACAAGGAGCTTTTGCTGGGACTCAGGAAAAAAAGAGAATTTATCACCTTTGGAAGAAGGGGCAGGCAACTGAAGAAGAATACAAGGGTCTCCTTAGGTCATGCAGAGAGGGAATTAAAAAGGCAAAAGCCCAGCTAGAGCTCAACCTGGCCATGGTCGTAAGGGATAACAAAAAATGTTTTTTCAAATACATTAACAACAAAAAGAGAGCCAAGGAGAATCTCCATCCTCTACTGGATGCGGGAGGGAACATTGTCACCAAGGATGAGGAAAAGGCTGAGGTACTTAATGCTGCCTTTTCCTCAGTCTTTAATAGCCAGACCAGGTATCCACAGGTTATCCAGCTCCCTGAGCTGGAAGACAAAGATAGAGAGCAAAATAAACTCCCCATGATCCAGGAGGAAGCAGTTAAATGACCTGCTATGCCACCTGGACACTCACAAGTCTATGGGGCCTGATGGCATCCACCCAAGGGTACTTAGGGAGCTGGCAGAGGAGCTTGCCAAGCCACTCTCCATCATTTATCAACAGTCCTGGTTAACAGGGGATGTCCCAGATGACTGGAGGCTTGCCAGAGTGACGCCCTGTGGAATTTGGATAATGAGGTGGGATTCCTGTGCCCAAAGAGCCATTAAGACTGCCCTTGCTAACTCTTGTGCGACCCGGGGGAGTGGAGACTCGCCTGGCTAACACAGGATGCAGATAAGGAGGGGGCCCTATGGAGGCAGGACAGTCCTGCTTGTGGTCAGCAAAGACAGTAAAATAACAGGAATGTGAGAGGTCATTTGTTTCTGCGAAAAGGCTTTGTGTCCGATAACTGACCTTTGCCTCATTACCGGTGAAATGCATATTACAACTCACACCCCTGCATATGCTAATGAAGATTATAGAGGTCATGCTAAACATATATGACTATAGCACTCGTCTCTCCACCCAAATCATGCTACACGTCACATATGGGGGTGGGGGGGGACCTCGTAGTTTTGGGGATAAAAGACAGAGAAAATGATTGTTAAGGTGGGAGAGAAGAATCTCGATACCTGATGGACCAGTCGACGGGCTGTGTTCTCTTCCTCCACCCCAGGCAGGGACACCTCTCTGGGTAAGCGCTGCGCCTCTCACCCTCTGGGTGAAAGTTATCCCCGGGTTCTTGTATTACTATCAAGTTTGCTAGCAATATTAACCTTAATTAGTAGCACTATTGTAGTTAGTGAATTTATCAACAGCAATCTCAAATCTGTTTCTGTCGCTTTCAATAAAATAACTAATTTCGATTTTTGTGCATCTGCTCAGTGCAAGTCCTTTTGCCGGGGCTCTGATAAACGAATCAGTGAAAGTCCTGGGACCCTGACAGACAAATTTCAAAACTGCATTCCTTTTAACGTGACACGCCATCTACAAGAAGGGCCGGAAGGAGGATCCGGGCAACTACAGGCCTGTCAGTCTGACCTCGGTGCCGGGGAAGATTATGGAGAGGCTCATCTTGAGGGTGCTCACAGGGCACGTGCAGGATAACCAAGGGATCAGGCCCAGCCAGCACGGGTTCATGAAAGGCAGGTCCTGCTTGACCAACCTGATCTCCTTCTATGACCAGGTGACCCGCCGAGTGGATGAGGGAAAAGCTGTCAATGTTGTCTACCTGGACTTTAGTAAAGCCTTTGACACTGTCTCCCACAGTATTCTCCTGGAGAAGCTGGCGTATCATGGCTTAGACAGGTGCACTCTTTGCTGGGTTAAAAACTGGCTGGATGGCCGAGCCCAGAGAGTTGTGGTGAATGGAGTGAAATCCAGCTGGCGGCCGGTCACAAGCGGAGTCCCCCAGGGCTCAGTTTTGGGGCCGGTCTTGTTTAATATATTTATTGATGATCTAGATGACAGGATTGAGTGCACCCTCAGCAAGTTTGCAGATGACACCAAGTTGGGTGGGAGTGTTGATCTGCTTAAGGGTAGGAAGGCTCTGCAGAGGGATCTGGACAGGCTGGATCGATGGGCCGAGGCCAATTGTATGAGGTTCAACAAGGCCAAGTGCACTTGGGTCACAACAACCCCAGGCAATGCTACAGGCTTGGGGAAGAGTGGCTGGAAAGCTCCCCCACAGAAAAGGACCTGGGGGTGTTGATTGACAGCCGGCTGAATATGAGCCAGCAGTGTGCCCAGGTGACCACGAAGGCCAATGGCATCCTGGCCTGTATCAGAAATAGTGTGGCCAGCAGGAGTAGGGAGGTGATCGTGCCTCTGTACTCGGCTCTGGTGAGGCCGCACCTCAAATACTGTGTTCATTTTGAGCCCCTCACTACAAGAAGGACATTAAGGTGCTGGAGTGTGTCCAGAGAAGGGCAATAAAGCTGGTGAGGGGTCTGGAGCACAAGTCTTATGAGGAGCGGCTGAGGGAACTGGGGTTGTTCAGTCTGGAGAAGAGGAGGCTGAAGGGAGATCTTATTGCTCTCTACAACTACCTGAAAGGAGGTTGCAGAGCAGTGGGTGTTGGTCTCTTCTCCCAAGTGACTAGCGACAGGACAAGAGGAAATGGCCTCAAGTTGCACCAGGGGAGGTTCAGTCTGGATATAAGGAAAAATTTCTTTACTGAGAGAGTGGTGAAGCATTGGAATATGCTGCCCAGGGAGGTGGTGGAGTCACCCTCACTGGAGGTGTTCAAGGAACGTGTGGACGAGACTTTGTGGGACATGGGCATGGTGGTGTTGGGTTGATGGTTGGACCTGATGATCTTACAGGTCTTTTCCAAACTTAGTGATTCTGTGGTTCTGTGAAATGCAATAATTAATTTCATTTCTGACAGTTTTGTCCAGAAAACTTTTGAACACTTCATTATTTTCTTAATTGAGGAAGAAAAATCCAAAACAAACAAAACATCAGCACAGGATATATCTATTAAGACCACTAATGGTTTTTTAAGACTGTCCCACTCAGAAAAATACCTACTCTGATATGGGTGATAACACTGCTAACAACAATAACCACCATATTGGGATAGAGCATTCATTTTATCTTTCTTCCTGTTAGTCCAATGGGGGGTCCTCTATGTGTCTGTGGTGTTTTGATGCATGTAGGAAGTAACAAGAACAAGTTCTAAACCACTTGCTACGCAGATCATGATTTGGATATATCACCAGTAAAACAGATTTGACTTGGGGAATTTAATTTATTGCCAATTAATGAAAAAAACCCACCAAAAAGCAAACACCACCCCACTTCCCCCCTCCCCACTCCCAATTCAGGTACTGAAAAATGAAGACAAATGGTTAAACAAACACTTAGGCAAAACACCTTTCATTCCCAAGTTCAGTTTCACTGCTGGCACCTCACATCCCCCCTTCCTACTCTCCAGTCTCCTTGTTATCACACAGGCTATGCTCATTCCCTTTGGTGAGGTGATGGACAGTGCAGGAGGTTGGGATCAGGGTGTGGCAGTATCTTTCTGCTGCGCCTTGTCCTCATTCCTTTGTCTTTTCTTCTGCTGCTCCTTCCTTCTTACTAGTTTCCTCTGCACTGGTGTGGGTCCTCTGTGGGCTGCAGTCCTTCTGGGGAAGTACCTGCTCTGGTGTGTGTTACCCATGGACCACAGGTTCTTTGGGGGTGTTGCCTGCTCTGCCATGGAGCACCTCTTACTGCTTTAGCCTTTTTGTTCCTTTTTTTTCTCAGGGTTTTGCCCTTTCTTAACCATGCTTTCTGCCACCAGCTTTGCTGATGGCTCAGCTGTGGCCAGTGGTGTGTCTGTTGTAGAGCTGGCTGGAACTATCTGGAACTGGCTGTGTCCAGCACAGGGCAGCTGCTGGCCTTTTCTCACAAAGGCTACTCCTGCAACTCCCCCCACTACCGAAACCTTGTCATTTATACCAAATACAGGATATCACTAGCTTACAGTGACTTTTGAGAGCAATCCCTCCCCCCCAATAGAAAATATTTCATTAGAAAGCTGTTCTTTCTAAGATCTGAAACAGTGATGAAACAAGCTAATGAATTAATGTAGAATGAAGGCAACCTTAAACAGACGATGTATTAAATGGAGGCATACATCAGCACAGGACTTCGAAAGGGGATAAGAAATATAAGGTTAAAGGTCATGTTTCCAAAGCCTTTAAAGAACAGCAATGCCAGTTGAAATGAACATGCCATCTGGAGTTCAGCCGGTGTCAACATGGTTTGTTATAGCAGCACGGTGGATCAAAGCACTGAGTGCTCATACCGTCACACTGAACAAATCACAAGTGAACAGGCTGTCGTACAGGGAGACTGACAATGCAGGGATGAAAACAGTTAGCCCTCCTGGTCACAAGGCCATGAACTACTACAGCGAAGAGAGTTTGGATCAACTTTTAAGACATTATTTTTTCTCCTGAAGTCACAGACAGCCTGGCTTGGTTCTTCTCTGCAATTAAAAATATTGTTTGTATTCTTTCAATATTTCACCTCCTTGCAATCCAACCTTAGCCGTTCTCAAAGCATTGGCTTACTCTTACCAAAGATAATGAGGAAAAGCTTATGAAATTCCATTGTATCAGGACCATGCAATTTACTTTCTGTCAGCCAGCATGCATCTTTCTGTCTTGAAATTTGCATGTACTTTTTTCCAGGCATGCTATAAATCCCATATGCACATCTATGTCAGTATTAAGACATTCTATATTGTGTCTAAAACTTTTCTTTTTTTTTTTTTTCCCCCAAGAAGGAGTGCAGATATCCAGGCAGGCAACTTGATTGGTTTGGTCTAGCAATTCTGCTTTGCAGTTTGATCTATACTGTATTTTCCTCTGTAGGTCCCAGGTAGATTTCTCAGGGGTTATGTACACAACAGGACAGAACTTGCACTGCTCAGATTTTAACCAGTCTTTAGATAAAATAATAGTCACTCAAAGAAAGCTCTGTTCTGCAGTTGAACTCAGAAACCTTTGTGAGGATCCTCCCTTTCCCTTAGAATGTGGCAGGTAAAACTAGGCATCAGAGTGCATTGCTTCTTGCTAGAAACAA
Organism: Gavia stellata; assembly: GCF_030936135.1. NCBI lineage: Eukaryota > Metazoa > Chordata > Aves > Gaviiformes > Gaviidae > Gavia > Gavia stellata. Next base: position 36,095,940 of record NC_082594.1, read on the forward strand.
TCTAAAATTGGCAATCTAAGCAAGAAAAGCCCAGGGTTAAACAATAAACCCTATTGACTGAAGAAACAATGTTTAAGCCTTGTTCCTCTCCACATTCCCTGGAAAGCATACACACATTTGAACAGTGATTTAGAAGCTGCAACATTTACTTTGGGGCACAGAGAGCTATCTATATTTCTAGATTCAGCTCCAACAAATTAGCACCCAAATTTCATTCTTGGCTGAACAGGCAAGATTAATCTGACTGAAAGTGGGATTGGAATACAACTTTTTAACTCTCAATGTTTATATTGTAGTTGTCTATTGTCGTGGTTTAAGCCCAGCTGGCAACTAAGCACCACACAGCCGCTCACTCACTCCCCCCAGGTGGGGTGGGGGAGAGAACCAGAAGAGTAAAAGTGAGAAAACTCGTGGGCTGAGATAAAAACAGTTTAATAGGTAGAGCAAAAGAACACTGCGCGGAGAAGCAAAGCGAAAGAAGGAATTAATTCACCACTTCCCGTCGGCAGGCAGGTGTTCAGCTATCTGCAGGGAAGCAGGGCTCTATCACGCGTAGCGGTTGCTCGGGAAGACAAACGCCATTACTCCGAATGTCCCCACCTTTCTTCTTCCTCCCCCGGCTTTATATACTGAGCATGATGTCATATGGTATGGAATATCCCTTTGGTCAGTTGGGGTCAGCTGTCCCGGCTGTGTTCCCTCCCAACTTCCCGTGCACCCCCAGCCCACTCGCTGGTGGGGTGGTGTGAGAAGCAGAAAAGGCCTTAGTGCTGTGTGAGCCCTGCTCAGCAGTAACTAAAACATTCCTGCTTTATCAACACTGTTTCCAGCCCAAATCCAAAACACAGCCCCATACTAGCTGCTATGAAGAAAGTTAACCCCATCCCAGCCAAAACCAGCACATCTATACACCGTAACTTATAGTCAGTAAATTTTTAGTTAACCGAGGCAGTTAACAGTAGTAGTTAAAATTACTTAATAGGCGCTTTTAGGGTGAAATTCATTTCATCCTAAATTAGACATGCCAACATCAGTAAGATGATTCAGGGCTTAAAAAAATACCCTCCATTTGTGATAAAGGGGGTCTGCAAAGATATTTTCAATATAGATTTCTATGTTTAGATGGGATGAATTGCACCTGACGTGCATCTGAACAAATTAGAGGTTGGTAACTATTAACTCACAATTAACATCTTCAGTCAGAAAAGGAAAATAGAATTCTTATAGGATCATGGTTTGTTTGACTGAATGCAGTAAAAAGGAAACCTTTCCTTCTCTCTGTGTGTTTTATTTCTATTTTCTCTTCTTCTGTACCCTAGGAACCTGGGCCCTGAAAATCAGTTAGTAAAAACACCCCAGTTTTGAATCCCGTCAGGATTTAGTCATTACTATAGTTGTCTCACTGGTCAGTCTTCACCTTTGTCAAAGTTGTAGTTAGTTTAAAAAAAAAAACAAGAAAAATCCCAAAGACTACCTAGAGATCACAGAAAGAGAAGAAAAATACATCAATTTAACCAATAAAAGGTAATCTGCTTCCTAAAAGTTTAAAAAAGCCAGTTGTTTTATATCTTTTTGACTGGCAAGACCTCTTATCTAGATGGATATCTCTTAATCCATCTAAAATTACAGAAAATAGCACATCACAAATGAATGCAAAGCACTGCATTCTCAGTGTGCACCATACATAGGAAAAAATATTTCCTTCTATACATCATTTATAAATGGATGCTGTAACTCAACAAAACCAGTAACTTTTAAAAACTTAATGAGAAAAGAAATCATTGTACACGTATGTATGCTTTGACATGTCTGGGATGGAAACTGATGCCTGAAACTATTAGGTGCTTTAGGAAATGAAGCTTTTTCTTCTCCCTCAGACAACAAAATTATTTATTGAAGTTTTAACAGTACATAAGAAAAAAAGGGAATGTATGTATTTGTTAGAATCACAGAATCACAGGTTGGCTGAAGTTGGAAAACATTTTTCCCTAACCTGATCCTTCTCATTCAAGGGTAAATCTTTTATACTACAGTTTCCCAGCAGTCTTGGGGGCGTGGTATTCCCAAAGGCCAGTCTAAATAGTAAAGACCAAGACAAAAAAGGCATGGAGTACTTTGGCCTTTTCTGTGTATTTTGTCACCAGGGCACCTGCCCCATTCAGCAGCAGGCCCACATTTTCCTTTGTCTTCCTTTAGCAGTTGATGTACCTGTAGAAGCCCTTCTTGTTGCCCTTCATGTCCCTTATGAGTTTCCAGGTGGGTTTTGGCTTTCCTAATCTCTTTCTTACATTGCTTAGATGGTGTCTCTATATTCCTTCCAGGTCAACTAATTTTGCTTCCACCTCTTGTAGGCTTCCTTTTTATGTCTGGGTTTATCCTTGTTCATCCATGCAGGTCTTCTGTTGCCTTTGTTTGATTTTGTGCTCATCAGGATTGACCATTCTGGAGCTTGGAGGACATGAATCTTGAAAATCAGCTCTTCTGAACAACTCTTCTCTCCAGAGTGGTCTCGCATAGCATTCTTCTGAGAAGGTCCCTGAGAAGACCAAAGTCTGCTCTCCTGAAGTCTAGGGTTGTGATCCTGCTTTTTGCCTGGTTTCTTCCTTCCAGGATCCTGAACTCCACTGTCTCATGATGACTGCAGCCAAAGCTGCCCCTGGCCTTTACATCCCAGACCAGATCTTTCCCATTTGTAACTGTGAGGTCCAGCCATAGCACCTTCTCTTGCTGGCTTCTTGACTGCCTGTGTCAGGAATTTTTCATGAATACACTCCCGAACTCCCATGGATTGCTTGTGCTCTGCTGTGTTGATCCTCCAACAGATGCTGGTGTGATTGACATCCCCCATAAGAGCGAGTGTGAATGTGAGCTTTCCATCCTTTGTCTGAAGAACAGGCTGTTTGTCTTCTTCTTCTTCTTCCCGATCAGGTGATCTGTAGCAGGCACCCATCACAACATGTCCCACAGCACCCATCCTTCCTACAGATCCTGTATACATCTTTTGCAGCACTCCAGTTGTGTGAGCTACCTTACCACATCTCCATGATACCAATGAAATAGCTGCCGTAGAACTGCAAACAGACCTGTAATTTCTTATGAGGAAGAGGAGGCTGAGGGGAGACCTCATCACTCTCTACAATTACCTGAAAGGAGGTTGCAGAGAGGTGGGTGTTGGTCTCTTCTCCCAAGTGATGAGTGAGAGGACAAGAGGAAATGGCCTCAAGTTGCACCAGGGGAGGTTCAGACTCGATATTAGGAAAAATTTCTTTACTGAGGGAGTGGTGACACACTGGAATAAGCTGCCCGGGGAGGTGGTGGAGTCACCCTCCCTGGAGGTATTCAAGGAACGTGTGGACGCAGCATTGTGGGACGTGGTTTAATGAGCATGGTGGCGTTTTTTTGGTTGATGGTTGGACTTGGTGATCTTACAGGTCTTTTCCAACCTTAGTGATTCTGTGATTCTGTGATTCTCTTGTTTGTTCCCCATGCTGCATGCACTAGTGTACAGGCACTTCAGAGAGGCACCCAGGTGTTCTTATTTCCCACAAAAAGATAGCAGAGCTTCCCCCATAATGCTCTTCCCAGAAAAGAATCCCATAAAGGAATCCCCAAGGGAACCCACTTCCCATAATTACCCATAAGGTACTTTCTTATCTATGTGCATGCACTTGGAGTGGACACCCTGCTGCCCTGTTCTGTAGTTTCTGAGGTCTTTCTTTTCCACATCAGCCTGCACCCTCTGGTCCTCCCTGCACCTTTTTATACACTTGTTATTGAAAATACAAACTAATGTATAGAAAGTGAGCAGCAAAAAATACGTATATAATGTTCTAATTGTTTTGCCTGCTTTCAGTAAACAGGAAGAAAAATCACTTGTAACTTAAATGCCTATATGAATCCTGTTTATTATTTAAAAAAAAAAAAGCCAATATTTTATGAGAAGATCATAGAAGTGGGCTACAAGATCTGGAAAAGCCCATGGACGTAGTTCACCAAGGTATATGACTCTTTGTAATGCAGTTTTTAGAAGGGCATAAATTTAATCATACCAGAAAAATTTTATAATATATGTTTGACTCGTTTCTTCCCTCAAAAAAAAATCATTCTAAAGCCAGATCAGAATTTGTTTCTACTGATTTTTCTTAGCTTTCATACAGAAGCACATAGATTTTAGTTACACCGGAAGTCACATTTTGTTACAGGATAGTTAGAGTTAACTCAGAAAATAATAACCAATATTACCTTACACATACAACTGATAACACACACATTTGTGCTTAGAATATACATAGTTAAAAATACAATTTTCTTTTATCAACAGTATTTTAGATGACTATTTGTTATAATTGATCATATAAATATTTAACCAGAAAGAGCTATGCAGATATTTTAGGCATTTTTCTGAAACCAGGTCGTGAAAACTGCATAACCTGAAAGTTATGCTTGCAAGACTATTGAAGAATTATAAAAACACAAACATACACATATATTATGACTTGATAATAGTTGATCAACATTTGTAAGACATCCAATGAATAATGAAAATATCCAAAACTGGCAATGAAAAATGATGGCAGTATAAAAATGACAATAAGGTAAACTTAACATGCAAAAAGCTCACTAAGAGAAATACATTTGAAAAGGAAATATTTTTTTCTTAAATTAATATCTGGTTTGTGCCCAATTGACTTTATACTGACTGAAGAAAGGTAACAGTGTCAAAAGTTAAACTATACCTAATATGAACAGATATGTATATTTTTATGCTTTATATGTGATTTGTTTACTGTCTTATATGTTATGGGCTGTATTCCATTAAAATTAAGCTATTATTTCTCTAGTTGCAGTTATCCTTCTGGGGCTACTTATTCTCAGTTTTTGCAGTTTTACCACTTATTGTGCCTACTAAGTCAATTCTGGCAATATATTGCTAAAGTATTACAGTTAATAAACTAGCCAACATTGTCTAAATGGAAATCATCCCATTAATTTCAAGATTATTATAGTGTTTTATGTTAACCATAGAAATCAATCATTATATAAGCAACACCCAAATCACTAGTCTTTTCACTTATTTTCCCTGGGCAGATCTGCTATTAAAGTCACATGGGGGTATGATGTTTGTCTACAAATTATAATTCTTTACAGAATTTTTTATGCCTTCCCTAATCCCTATTGGGCAATACATGGATGTTTTTAATGGCTGACTGCACAGAGACTAAGAATCTACCATTAACACATTCGTAAGAAATAAAAAAAAAAAAAGGAAAAAATTAAAGGAACATAATTTAAGACAGTTTACATTTCCAAAAGTTTGCATAAAAAAAAGAAGTGAGGCAAATCTTATTAGAAATTAAGAAGAAGAAAACCCCAACAAATTGAAAGGAGGCAATGAAGGTATCTGAGTGACATCTGTGTAAAAAAAGATCTCAGTTATAGTAGGGAAAAAGAGATCTATACTTTTGGTTTCACCTCAAGTGTTTTCTTATTTTCCATACAAATGAAAGGCAGTTTTAAGACTTGGAAGCTTGCCACTTCATATAAAAAAAAAAAAAAAAAATAAAGAAAGAAAATACAAAACGCTACTTTGCTGTGAAATAGAAAAATTTCACAATAAATCAAATTCACAAGTACTTACTAAGCAAAAACTGGTAGTTTTTCACAGCAAAAGAGCTGAATTGATTTTGTGGTATCAAAACAAGCTATCTACACTTCCATACTTCAGCAAAGAAATAAACTAAAATTACATTTCCACTGCTACAAGCTTGTATTTTATATTTTTCATGTGTGTTCCCTGGGTGAAGTTACAAGAGGGCAGTTGTTGAAGGAGGACTTGCGTATGTAATAAGTGGTCACAGAGGCAGGAATGACAAGTAGCTAATTTATTCTTCATATATTTACTTGTAGGGGTTCTACTCTTACAGGCTTTCAGCTTTATTTAGTTTATCAACCAAAATTGACTTTGATGGATGAAACAACCTTTATAATCCATGTAGCCACATATTTTACTAATATTGGTACTTTTTCTATGAATCACAGGCACACCAGCAATCTGACCATGTACCACTGAAGTCAGCAGGAAATGTGCTGTTGACTTCTGTGAAAACAAAATGTAACAGGACACTGCAGCTGCCTTCCTGTTGCTGAAGCATTTTGTCCCACAGCCTCTTTTCTAGTATCTTCTCTGGCTTAAATGTAAAGATATGTTTATATGACACAATACAGTGTCATGTAGAAAGAACCATATTGATGCAGAATAATTAAGGAACAGCCTGGAAGCGTGCCATACCTCATATCAGTAGCGCTTCTGGCACCCCTGCTACATTGCTGTGCTGCAATACATCAGGTAGATATGTTCTCTGAGAGCTAATCCTCTCCACCTACCAAACACTTTCCTATTGTTCTCAATCCTACCAAATACTCATGCTTTGTTTTCTTAGTCCCAAAACATATTATCACACTTTTCTGTTAATTCTCAGCAGTCATTGCTGTTACTTGACTCCAACACTGTTGTGTTAACTACTTATGTGATTTTCATGTGTGGCTTAAACACTTTTCCAGATAATGAATTGAGCTGATGAACAAGGCAACAAGTACTAATCTGTTCCTAGCAAAAATTCCTGCAATATCTAGTTTGGAAACTATACTCCCGCTTAGGGAAAAAAAACCAAACCATCCCACAATTGGTTTCTCAATTTTTTGTTTGCTCTATTTTCTGTACCCAGGACAATTGTCCTATGTAAACCAGTGTGAAATAAGTTTTTAAGCTCGTGAGGCTTAGTACCAGACTCAAATCCGCCAAATATAACACCCTTTTTTGATGGTTTTTTTTTGTAACACAAGAGCTCAGGACTAAATCCAGCAAGGTTTAGGGGTCCAGAGTGACCCTTACCAGAGATATTGGGTTGTTGACACACAACCACAGAAAACGAAACTCGGAAGAAAGACGTGGCTACAACATTAACTTCTCTGACTGATTTTCTTCTGCCTTCCGAAGACTGCTGAACTCTAGAATAATTAAAATCTAAGCTGCATGTAAAGGTTCTCCTAAACTGTCCCTGGTTTAGAAACATATAAACTATATGTCAACAAGTTCAGATCATCGTAAGCTTTCTCTATACATGCTGGAAACAAGTAGGTACTGCCATTGATTATGTAGGGAACAGTGGTTATTTCCTTCTAATCTAAACTTTTATCTGAGTTGCCTGAAATTAGTTAGCTTTCCAAAGTTAGATATGATGAAGCAAGATTTAACTGCTTTCATTGAATATGGAAAGCCAACAGAAATCTCATGCAGTTCACTGAAAGGAAATGGCAAGTCCTGCCACCCCAAAGTACGGGTATGTGCTGGTGGAAAGAAGATGAAGCAAGGCTCTTTTCAGTAGTGTCCAATGACAGGACCGGGGCAGTGGGCACAAACTGAAACAGAGGACGTTCCTCCTGAACATCAGGAAACACTTTTTTTACTGTGAGGGTGAGCGATCACTAGCACAGGTTGCCCAGGGAGGTTGTGGAGTCTCCATGTCTGGAGATATTCAGAAACTGTCTGGACACAGTCCTGGGCAGCCTTATGTAGGTGGCCCTGCTTGAGCAGGGGGACTGGACCAAATAACCTCCAGAGGTCCCTTCCAACCTCAACCATTCTATGATTCTGTGAATGTTAAAATATCAGTTAGCTCCTCGAAATTCCTACTAAGCTGGCTATCTAGCCCTGCAGACACCTAAAGCTCCTGCCTGTTGGCATTTGTACACCACCTTGAGTCTCAATAGTGTCCTACTTAGAGCCTTAAGACCAGTAGGATTTTAAATCCAAATTCTGCTCTGAATTGGAATGTGCTAGAGCCAATGGAAGTGAGATAGCTTATATGTACCACATAGTTCAGTGGTTATGACATTCACCTGGGAGGCAGCAGCACTACTTTCATATCTACTTTTTCTTATGGTGTTTAAGCCCCGCCTTAAGTTCCCAGCTTTCCTGAAATGGTATTTGGAAGCACTCTCCATGCATCTATGAAACCCACTGGGAAACCACTGTCAGAAAAGTGCTCCAACATTCAGCATCTTTGGTGGATTTAGACATTCATTTTTTCAAACAATGAATTGACCCAATTTCAGAGTTTCTGACACCATGATAACTTCACATTAGTTCAAGATTTTTGCATTTTTGCTGTTGAAGTCATAGGGGCATCCCACACACCCTAAAGATGACACTGTCATAGTGCACATTTATCCACCAGTCCTTGCATCATCATTTATCAATGTCCTGAACCACAAAACCATCTTATTTGTATAATAATTGTTTGAATTATAGCAAAAGAGCGACAAGAATGAAATCATTCACAAAAAAAAGCATGCTTTGCTGCTCAATGTTTTCCTCATACCTCTTTGACCAGGTTCCTTCCTCTAATATTGCAGTTGATATCTGTGAAACAAATTAATTGACACAGCAAAATTAAGTGCAGGATTAGGCACTCAGTTTCAGATAATAAGCATAGGTATCACAAACCTGGCATTTTTTTTTCTTTTAGGTCTGCAGGGAGGTTGGGTAATTCAGTACCAATCTGGCTTTAATAATAATACTCCCTATAGTATACTTAAATAATGTTAAAGGAACAGCACAAACTGACAAAAGCAAAGCAATTCAGAGTTATGATGGATACTCCCTTTCACTTAGCCCATTGTGCGCAGTTACAGGTATTGCAGAACAAATCATTCAGTGACCTGGGAGCCTCCCTGTAATGGCTAAGTATAATGGAACAAGTCAAGCCTGGAGTATTATCCTTCACACTGATTTTCCCCTTGCTTTTGTCAGTTTGTGTCATAATTTGGCTTTTAGCCTGTTAATTTCCTCCATTTACGAAATGCTCTCCATGGAAGTAGCTGACTGCCATGGGGATATGCAGTCTGAGACTTATTAAAATTTGTATTGTGTAATTACATATCAAGGTACCACTAGAGCAGCAATTAGTATTTTATATTTCAGTGACTATTATATACTACATCATTTTCTACTATGACTTGCTCTCCTGGATAATCACATTGTAAAGAAATCAGAAATGAGATTTTCCATATGTTTGAAGTTACCCAGTTAGTAATCATGCAGTATCACTTGTCATAATCAATAATGTTTACTAGAACATAAATTAATTTTCTGAAATAAGTGTCCAATTACATTGATGAGATTGGCTGTTGACACTGATTGGCAGACAGAAGTGAGTCTTTCTGTCAAAATTGAAATGTAATAGTTATTGAAAACATGAGCAATAAAAAGCTCCAGTTCTTCTTTAAAATTTAATAAATACAAAGAAATCTATGTGTTAAACTGTTCTATCTTGTTTAGGTACCAAGGGGCTCTGAATGGAACCAAAATGGAAAAAGTGTTTTGCTTATTTAGAAGGGCAAAAAAAAAAGGACTAAAAACTCATTATTTTTTTCCCCTGTAATGGACACACTTTTTGTTCTATCCATCTGCTATGCCACTATTTGCATTTAGTGCATACTGTATATGTGGTGTACATGAATATTAAGAAGGAACAGGTAAGAAAATTTATTGAGTGTTGTCAGTTAGTTATGGTAGGAGACAATCAGCTAACAGATTTGCAGAGACAGGCAGATCTTCTCAGGAGGATCAACGAGTTTAAGAGAAGCTGGGATGACACATGGTTGCTGTTAGCCTCAGCAGGAGTGACAGCGGAGGGGGAGGAAGGCTGGCTGTGAACACAGCAGGTAGACCTTGGGGCAACATGCCCGCTGGTTTTCTACACAAGATTTTGATAGCCAGACTAAAGGAAAAAAAGAGACCACTGCACAAAATAGTTTTGTAGCCTGATTTCATCCAAATAGCTGTGTAGCACCATGAAAGTGTAAAATAAAAATCAGTAGGGGAAACACTAAAACCGATTTGCTTGTGACGATCTAAAAGAAAAGATCCTTTGCCAGACTTCATAATTAACAGACATTTTTCTCTGTGTAGGGCCATTGCACCTCTTCTCTCCCTGGCTACATGCCTTAACTGAGACCAGACCTACTTAATTTGTATGAGATCATTGAAATTATTTGTTTATTGTGTGCCTTTATAGCCTGCCCCACCTTATTCTTCTGTTTCTTTTCTTCATCTATGTAAAACAGAAGCACTTTCATGATGTGTTGACACTTGTCAGTAGTCCCTGCTTTGCAATAAAAAGCCCATCAGTTAACACATCTTCATGATCATGCAGCCCTTCTCCACCCCTGGGGGAAAAAACAGAAAAAAAACCCAAACCAAACCAAACCAACTTCCCCCAAACACTTAAACAGCATTGGCAGAACGCTGTAGCATTTTTTTCTGATCATTGCTTAGCAACTCCAATAAAGCTTGAGAGCTTTTAGTAACCATCTTTTACTGTCAGGAAACAGTACGGCTCTCCAGAACAGGACTTAAAAACACAGTTTCTCTCATTTAGATGTCCCTGTCCCTGGGATTGCTGTTCCAGTTGTGATAATTTCTTTACTATGTGGATGAAGACTTGCAACTTCATTCTCTGCAGTGCTGATATCTATTCAGATTCTATGTTGCGGGTCACAATAACTCAGGTATAGTTCAATCTTTTTTCTAAGGCTCCTAAGTTAGAACAGTCTAACGCTATTGCTAATGGAGAGGAACAGCAGCTCCAGGAGATAATTCAAGTTGTAGATGCACTGAACTGTGTTGCAGGGAAAAACTGGTGAGTTCAAATAGTATAAACTAAATTAGGATCAAAGCAATTTAGTTATTTGTTAACGACACACAATTAACCAGGAATCAGTGAGCTATACATTCAGGATCAATATCAGCAATACAACAGTTAAACCACAATGCTAGACACTTAAAAAATGTTAATAAGCACCTACATGTTTCTAAATAACCTTCCATAAATAACCTTAGAAAATTTTAACATCCTCCTACAGTTCCCCTGCCCCCCAGCTAGAGGTCACTGGCACCCCTCTCTGGCAGTGCAGGTTCTCCACTTGCTCACACCCTGCAGGAGGTATGACCCCTCCAGCTCTGTGTGAGAAAGACCCCTACAAGGTCCCCTGCAATCACCAGTGAGGTGGTCCTGAGTGCTGGCTCTATGTTGACACCTTACTGCTGGGTACAGGCTCTTCCCAGCACCCCATTGTCAGGCTGTGCTGCCCTCTCTGGGCTGGGATCAGGTCCTTAATGTAACCATTTTTAGTGCAAACACCCTCCAGATGGTTTTGTTTATGTTCAACCTCCATACACACCATGTGCACTCACATTCTTATTTATATGTTATCCAGGCTATCTGCGAAGGGTGAGTGTGCAAGTACCCTCACAAAATGCCTGTTGAAGGGTCCCATCTCTCTTGTTATTAATGTTTGAGGAAGTACACAGTAGCTGGATTTTGCCTGTTTTAGGCATCTCAGTTATATTTGCTACAACAAATGTTGACCCGTGTGCCTAATCATAGACCAGGGCTGTCACTCTCAGTAAGTTCAGCTGGAAAGGTGCCTACTTATTTCAGGATCAAAACTGATTCAAGAGTAAACTAACTCTAGAAAGTCTGATTTACACAGCCGACGGTCCACTATAATTCTAACATCACCATTTTATAAGAAAGCCAATCTGAAACGGTTATTTGCAGCTGAAGAACCAAGATTTCAATCTTGGCTCTGTCCCTGATTCAAAGCTTCTAACTTCTGACTTTGTTGGCAAAGTCTGCTGAAAATGAAGAGCCTCCTCTACAGGAAAACACACGGTTGCTGAATTGACATCACTGTCAATAAAAGCAGTGCAAAGACAGTGAGTGCTATGAAGTAATGTGCAACCTTTTCTCTTATACCAATTCATATCAATATTGCACAGGAATTTGTTGTTTCTCAGGAATATTTCAGAAAGTATAGCATTTATCTGCAGAACTCCACAAAAACTTTCCTACATAAAAAATAACTATAAAGCTGATTAACGTATCACTTGACAATATCTTCACAATTTCCCAATCCAAACCTCAGTTTTCAAAACCTCTTTAATTTAAAAGGTGAACATCAAATCCCTATGCAGAATGCATCAAAAGATCTTTCAACACAAGAGAAGTCATTAATAACTTTCAGAACAGGCTAAGGCCCTTCTTGAAGTGTAAACAGCTGATTCGGCATCTGCTCTTAAAATGAAAAAAAAAGACTAATGCCTTAAGATTCTTCTTTTAATACAATTCTTAATTTTTATGCTGATTGAAGTCTCTATCAATACAACATTTTGATTAAAATAAAGGGTAAAAAAGTTTTTTTTTTAAATTTTGTTAAGCAAAGTATTGATAAATATGTATTACTGGTATAAAAAATGGTTTTTGTCTTTTCTTTTCAAGAGAACATTCACTTAGATTTCACAGAATCACAGAATCATTAAGGTTGGAAAAGAACAGTTAAGATCATCAAGTCCAACAATCAGCCCAACACCACCATGCCCACTAAACCATGTCCTGCAATGCCATGTCCACACGTTCCTTGAACACCTCCAGTGAGGGTGACTCCACCACTTCCCTGGGCAGCCTGTGCCAATGCTTCACCACTCTCTCAGTAAAGAAAGTTTTCCTAATATCCATCCTGACCCTCCCCTGCACAACTTGAGGCCGTTTCCTCTTGTCCTGTCGCTAGTCTCTTGGGAGAAGCAACCAACATCCACCTCTCTTCAACCTCCTTTCAGGTAGTTGTAGAGAGCGATGAGGTCTCCCCTCAGCCTCCTCTTCTCCAGACTGAACAACCCCAGTTCCCTCAGCCGCTCCTCATAAGACTTGTGCTCCAGACCCCTCACCAGCTTCATCACCCTTCTCTGGACACGCTCCAGCACCTCAATGTCCTTCATGTAGAGAGGGGCTCAAAATGAACACAGTGTTTGAGGAGCAGCCTCACCAATACCTAGTACAGGGGCATGATCACTTCCCTACTCCTGCTGGCCACACTATTTCTGATACAAGCCAGGATGCTATTGGCCTTCTTGGCCACCTGGGCACACTGCTGGCTCATATTCAGCCTGCTGTCAATCAACACCCCCAGGTCCTTTTCTGTGGGGGAACTTTCCAGCCACTTGTCCCCAAGCCTGTTGTGACCCAAGTGCAGGACCTGCCACTTGGCCTTGTTGAACCTCATACAATTGGCCTCGGCCCATCGATCCAGCCTGTCCAGATCCCTCTGCAGAGCCTTCCTACCCTCCAGCAAATCAACACTCCCGCCCAGCTTGGTGGTGTCTGCAAACTTACTGAGGGAGCACTCAATCCTGTCATCTAGATCATCAATAAATATATTAAACAAGACCGGCCCCAAAACTGAGCCCTGGGGGACTCCGCTTATGACCGGCCGCCAGCTGGATTTCACCCCATTCACTACAACTCTCTGGGCTCAGCTGTCCAGCCAGTTTTTAACCCAGCAAAGAGTGCACCTGCCTAAACCACGATACACCAGCTTCCCCAGGAGAATACTGTGGGAAACAGTGTTGAAGGCTTTAGTAAAGTCCAGGTAGACAACATTGACAGCTTTTCCCTCATCCACTCGGCGGGTCACCTGGTCATAGAAGGAGATCAGGTTGGTCAAGCAGGACCTGCCTTTCATGAACCCGTGCTGGCTGGGCCTGATCCCTCGGTTGTCCTGCACGTGCCCTGTGAGCGCCCTCACGATTGACCTCTCCATAATCTTCCCCGGCACCGCGGTCAGGCTGACAGGCCTGTACTTGCCCAGATCCTCCTTCCAGCCCTTCTTGTAGACGGGCATCACGTTGGCGAGCCTCCAGTCATCCAGGACCTCCCCTGTTAACCAGGACTGTTGATAAATGATGGAGAGCGGCTTGGCAAGCTCCTCTGCCAGCTCCCTCAGCACCCTTGGGTGGATGCCATCAGGCCCCATAGACTTGGGAGTGTCCAGGTGGCATAGCAAGTCATTAACTGCTTCCTCCTGGATCATGGGGAGTTTATTTTGCTCTCCATCCTTGTCTTCCAGCTCAGGGAGCTGAATACCCTGAGGATACCTGGTGTGGCTATTAAAGACTGAGGCAAAGAAGGCATTAAGTACCTCAGCCCTTTCCTCATCCTTGGTGACAGTGTTCCCCACCGCATCCAGTAGAGGATGGAGATTCTCCTTGGCTCTCTTTTTGTTGTTAATGTATTTATAGAAATATTTTTTGTTATCCCTTACAACCATGGCCAGATTGAGCTCTAGCTGGGCTTTTGCCTTTCTAATTCCCTCTCTGCATGACCTAACGAGATCTTTGTACTCTTCTTCAGTTGCCTGCCCCTTCTTCCGAAGGTGATAAACTCTCCTTTTTTCCTGAGTCCCAGCAGAAGGTCCTTGTTCAGCCAGGCCGGTCGTCTTCCCCGCCAGCTCTTCTTACGGCACATGGGGACTGCGTGCTCCTGCACCTTTAAGATTTCTTTCTTGAAGAATGTCCAGCCTTCCTGGGCCCCTTTGCCCTTCAGGACCATCTCCCAAGGGACCCTCTCAACCAGTATCCTGAAGAGGTCAAAGTCTGCCCTCCGGAAGTCTATGGTAGTGGTTTTGCTGACCCCCCTCCTTACTTCACCAAGAATTTAGAATTCTATCATTTCATGGTGGCTAAGCCCAAGATGGCCTTCGACCATCACTTCTCCAGTCCTTCTCTGTTCGTAAACAGCAGGTCAAGCAGGGCACCTCCCCCAGTAGGCTCCCTTACCAGCTGTGTCAGGAAGTTATCTTCCACACACTCCAGGAATCTCCAGGACTGTTTCTTGTCTGCTGTGTTTTATTTCCAGCAGACATCTGGTAAGTTGAAGTCCCCCACAAGAACAAGGGCTCACAACTGTGAGACTTTTGCCAGTCACTTGTAGAACGCTTCATCGGCTTCTTCGTCCTGGTTGGGTGGTCTATAACAGACACCCAGCAGGATATCCACCTCGTTTGCCTTCCCCCTCATCCTTACCCATAAGCATTCAACCTTGTTGTCACAATCATCGAGCTCTATACAACCAAAACACTCCCTAACATACAGAGCTACCCCACCGCCTCTCCTTCATTGCCTATCCCTTCTGAAGAGCTTATAGCCATCCATTGCAGCATCTAGTCATGCAAGTCGTCCCACCGTGTTTCTGTGATGGCGAGTACCTCAGAGCTGTCCTGCTGCACGATGGCTTCCAGCTCCTCCTGTTTGCTGCTCAAATATTGAGTTGATATTCAGCAGAGCACCTGTTTTTAACTACATGATTAATTGAAATTTAACCTATTCTTTTAAGATAAAGACTTCCTTTAGTATACAAAAATCAGATTAGTTTTAGGCATAAGTTACAGTCTTTGTTAAATCAGGATCATATAGACCAGCTCTTTAAATACATTCTGCTAAATTATTTTCATTATTATGTCAGTGGGATAGAATGGTTACTTAGTAGTGGTTGTCATTGTCATTGCTGGAAATGATTGCTCTTAAAAATTTTGAAAAGCCAATTTTGAACATATTGTTATGCAAAAGCACACAATGTGAAGCTGAAAATCAAGATTGCACAGGACTAATTGTGCTTTACCATTAAAGTTTTCTGTTTATAATTTATCAGAGACCATATTGGTTTCTTTGGAATTCGGATGTCCATCTCAAAACCCAATAATATTAAATAACTCAGTTGCACAACTTTTTCTCTTCTTAACATCAGTTGTTTCATTAACACTAGTATATGCCCTTCTGTTTATACCACATCTTTAATAATCTTCCTTTTCCTTGCCCCAAAACAGTGTTTGCAATGCAATGGATTCCTGTATAAAACTAACCCCTGTACATACACTGCTGCTTCTTGTTCTCAAAGACATTTTGTCATTTCTCATATTGTCATTTACAGACAAGTTCCGCCACGTGAATATATTCTACCATATCCTTTTTAGTGCCAGTGTTTCTTAAAGAAAAACAAGTATGAGGTTATCTACAGTAAGAAAATATTTTCTCCTGTAGCTCGTTGTCTTAGGAACAGCAGAACCTCTGATCCTTATTTCACAATTAATATTTTGCTTCATAAAGAAAAAAATAAGAAATAATGCCAAGGGCCACAATCCACAGAAAGTCCAATCAAGACTACCGTAGTTGTAATACTGACCTGACACTATTCCCCAAAAAATATTAAGAACATTTTTAGTTCAGAAAAAAGAAATCTGGGGAAAGACTTAAGAAAAGAGTGTAGTACCATCTATTAAAACAGAAATAAAAAATTTATGAACGTTATATATATAGCATTTTTGTAATAACTGTTTCAGAAGCTCCCATTTTTGAGCTGGCAGAAAAGAGCCTATTGATTAATGATTTCATAACTAATTAAATGGGTTAGGATAGAGTACAGAAGTGACAGAGAGATCTTAAAAGGGTAAGGCCTACTAGCTTATCCTCCTCCTGGTACAATATTATTTCAAAGTATGTTATTCAGTCTTGTTTTAAATGATTTAAGCAGTAAGAGCTGCCCTATTACACATTTGACACAACTTTATAACTGAGCACCTCTTGCACAGTTTTCAAAAAATGCAGTTTTATTCTTTTTCCTTAATATTCTTTGTACCACTTTAAAAATTCCCCTTTCCTTGTACTCTTTGAAGCAGTATTTTGCATACTGTTATCTTGTCTTTAATGAACAGTTTAATCTCACTGTTTCTTTCTGATCCTGCTGGTTATTCTCAATATTTACAGTTTCATGTCTGTCAGTTCTCTGGCTTTATGTCTCCAAATGTGTCTGTTTACATATCAAATATATAAATACCAGTGATAACCTTTTTCTTCTTCTCCATATTATACCACATTTTCTATTAAATGACTGCTCCCTTTCATCATTATTGTCGGTTTTAGGCCTTCCTAGCCGCATTTCATGACTGTGGTTTGAATCATTATACTTTAAAGTCAAAAGGTTCTTCTGCGATGTACACTCATAAGCTCTTCCTAGGGCCTTCTCACTATTTTTGCTGCTCATTTGGAAGAAGAGAAAAGGAGCTGTTGGGCCTATTTTTGGGAATGTGAATAAACAATTAAAATAATCTGACCCATCGTATGGCTGTTCTTTTATCACAGATTTGCAGTTGCCTACAAGCTTTCCTAGGCCTACGTGTATATACGTGTGTGTGTGTGTGTGTATATATACATACACACATATTCAGGAGCTCAGTTGGATTAGGAAAGTACTTGGAAATTGCATGGGCCTACATGCTAAGTCTTATGTTTTTTGGATAATTAACCCCCCCCTATTTTTATTAAGCAACTAAATCAAAACAAAATAAAACGAAAAAAACCCCAAGAACTGAATTTAGAAACAAAGAATAAAAGTCATTAGAGGACATACAAAAAAAAAGTAGAGGTGGAAGGACCTCTTTCTTAATCTCTAGCTCATTAATTCACTTATTCTCCTGGGAGGACAGAACTACAATCTTCCTTTTTACCTAACCTGAAACACAGACTGGACTGAAGCTTAACTTTTCTCTTAAATAGGATCCTTTGATTTACATTACTGTATGTTCAGAAAAGTAGAACGTGGATTGTATATGCTTCTTCCCAGTCTGTGAAGGTGCTTAATCACCAGGTTATTGAATCGTTCTCTTTTTGACTCAATCACTTCTAAAATGTGTGTATCATGTAAAATGACTTTAGCAAGAGCAAATTAATCAGTCCCAGGGGAAAGTAATTGCAGAATGATCTAAATTCATTTGTGACTCTCACCTAAAAAATTTGAATGTCTTGTTCTTGAACTATTAACATTTTTTAATATTTTAAGATTCTGTGTGTTTCTTTGTTTTCTCTTTCTCTTTTATTTTCTTTTTCCACTGGATTGGTGCTAAGAATTAGCTAATAGTTCTGGCTTTTGTTGTATCTAAACTGCAAGCTCGGTAGACTTCATTCTCCAGTAACTTTTGCATTCAGTTTAGCAGACAGACTAAACCTCAAGGGTGGGTAAGCAGACTTATCAAGCACAGCCAACAGAACTTCAGGACAGATACTAAGATTTCATTCCCTTTCACAATGATAAGACAATCCTTACAGAAGTAGCAATACAGTTCAAGATATCAGCACAATCAACTCTTCATACCTGATTCTGAAGTGGTGCTTTTGCAACTGGGTGAAGTCTGTTAGAGTCTGACATGCCCAGTGTAGCAGTAACCTCACCTATGCAAGTAGTTGTGGCCAATTTTGATTATCCTCCACACGGTTAAATTATGTGATCCTAATTGCAATGAATGGCTTTCTGTTTTCTTTAATTTGAACACATCAATGGATATTTTCTTAAATAACCTGTTCATGATGTAACCACCTGTTCAGATAAGAGGGATATCTTTCAATCTTATTTTCTCAGATAATCTGTTATTCTGTGGATGACCTGTCAGGATATGTTTTTCTTCAGATAAAGGTTTATATTCTTTTTAGAAATTATATCTTACTGATGTTTTTCCAAGCATTGTTCAAAACAGTCTTAATACATTCTTGGTCACACGTGCATTCTTACTTTAGGTTAAGACTTTTCAGTGTCTCTGTCAATTTGCATAACAATAATAAAGCATTATAAATATTTATAATACCTTTCTACCTATTTGTTGTTAACATCTTTACACCTATGGAACTATAACGATGTTAAAGGTAGCTATCATTTCTGTTTACTGAAATTTGTTTAACTCCCTTCAGCCTGCAACACCCTTTTCATTCATCTACCCCTCACCCAAAAATCATCTTTCACTGATTCTGTATGTGTCTCACTCTGTTTTGGTCTCATATGCCTTTCATCTGCAAACCATACAGTTTGGTTTTTATGTTTTGCTCTGTTTCTTTCCCATTTTGTTATTACCTTTACTGCAGATGGCCTCTCAATGTCAGCACCAAAGCTTGGTATAATGTTTCTTGCAATCTTCTAGTCCTCTTCATATGTAAGAATGAGGTGTTTCCTTTAACCCATGGCCCCACATGACACAATCTTTCTCCCTTGTCTCCTCTTTTTCTCTTTGTTGTCTCTGCTTGCTGATAATTACCTCCTTAAGAAACCAAGATCAGAATGGTTTTCTTAGATTATCATGACAGCACATTGAGTTTTATGTAGTTTTCTTTTAAATTTCACATTTAAACAAGTGATAAAAATGGGCATTAAAAAAAGAACCTTGAACACTAGAAGTGTGGCCTACCTTTTTTAGTGCAGATTCCCCCCACCGTTATGTGTATTATTGCTTGTATCACTTCTTTAATAGCGCTTGTCAGTACAATTGTAGGTGTGATTCTTTTCTTGAATAGGATACATATTTTGCAGTTCTGGGGACAGCTAAGCATTCTTTTTTGTAGTAATGCATCTCCCTGAAAACCTGAAAATTATAGGTAAAAAATAATCATGCTTATTGTTAACCATAGATTAAAATTTGTAGGTATAAATTTAGTATCTGACGAGTACTATGAGCAGAAGTAAAATGAATAGATGCAATGGCCTTTTATATATTGAAACAGGTAAACCTGGAAAATAGAAGGGACTATGCATGGTCTCTGACAGATCTCTTAGTACAAAATAAACCCTTCTCAAAATGTATTTCATGTGTGCATATGGTAGTGTATCAATAATAATAAAAAAAGGTTGTGATTGCTAAAATGGAGAAAAGCAGATAAAAATTTGCTGTTTAGATGTTCAGGTACCTACACAGTTGTCACCATAATTTCTGAAACCTGAAAGTGTTGTATTTAATGTGTCAATCCCAAATGAAGCCAAAAGCACTACTATGGGAGCCATGGATAAAACACAGAAATAGTAGTTCATGGATCGTAATCCTTGTGACAGAAGGATCACTGGCAAACTAACTCTCAACACTTAAGGTAAAAAGTCAGGCAGTTAATTTTCAATGATGCACCTTCCCAGTGGACAAGTGTGACTCCACACACACTGAATAAGATTTGTCAAATAGTCTCTGATTTGCATCATTTTTTACATTTTTTGGGGAGCCCTAGAAGAAGCCTATACAGTATCATGCAAAATAAGAAAAATTTAATCTGAGTGATGAAAATAATCCAAACCTCCCTTGTAACATAGTGGTGTTTCTCTGATCTGTGTCTAGCCAGAAGTTCAAGGAACAAATGTGTCTTGCTCTGGGAACTGGTTCTGGGATGAAATGCTGCATTACAGATCATCAAGACCACACCAATTACCCAACATGGTGCGATCCAGAGCCAAGAAAGCTCATATTCTGAAATTAGCATGGGTAATTAAATAGTCTAGAGTAGCCTGCTGGCCAGATTTACTATCGGTGTTAGAGCTACGGCACATATGTAGCAGCCATTTGTCAAAGATGTCTGGATTGTGTATCTCCTGGCCTCTAGGGTGTAAACATGTAAACATTGAGCTCAGCCAAGGGCACTATGTTACAACTAGGAGGACATGCCACCTCAAGTAGGTACCCATATCAGTTCAGCAGCACATTTCTGCAAAAATTCTTCATCTGAGTTTCCAAATTCCATAGAAAATGCATTGTAGGTGTTTAGCTACTTTGTCAAGTGCCCATCTCAATGTTCTTATCTATTAGCTACAAAGTACCAGCCATACAAAAGAGAGCAAAGGTTTTGTATAGAGAATTGCTAAGATTTTAACACCAAGGAGAATGTTAGAATTAGCTATTTGATTTATTTGGTGTAATACAGACCAGAGAAGCACTCTTAGTGACTGTGTTGAGTCTTTTTTTATAGTTTAATTTTGAGACTAAAAGCAATAGTCATTGCTTTCCTAGGGAAGCTGTTCTGTTAAGAACTCTCTGAAATGACCTTTATATCTAGCCTAATTTACCTAACTTTGCCTTCAAACCACTGCATCTCATTATGCCTAATGCCACAGTTTCTCAATTAGGCATTTGTAGATTGTGATGCAGTCATGTCCTTGAAGAAATTCAATACATGGAGCTTTTGCAGCTTCTCTGCATGAGGCATTTTCCCCAGCCTTCCTAATTCCAGTAATTATTTTCAAACCCTTCTAAAATTGTCAACATCTTTTCTAAAGTCCAAGCACCAGAACATGTCATAGCAGTCAACTAATAGCTTCATTAATATCATCTAGCAGTGCAGAAATAGTCCTACTTTTCTCCTTGCATAGTTGGTGATGAAGTTTGATTTCTGAATCTCATCTGGGTAATCAAATTCTGTTGGTTATCTTTGGGAGCAGTACTGAGTCAAGGTTTCTCACATGGAAAGTCAAAATGGAGGTTTTGACACCTATGAGGATGAAAGAGGGAGGTACAAAGGGAGAGGCCAAACTGGAAATAAGGATTAGAGTGAAAACCTTGGGAGGATCATGTTAGCTGTAGCCAGTGACAGCAAGGAAGGCAGGATTGTAGGTCATAAATGCCACAGAAGTGTAAAGGTCATTTCTCAAATTTGGCAGCTGTACCCTCTACTATATATTCTTCCTCCATTCTTCTTGGAAGCAGCAGGGGAATAAACCAACCTCACTTTCCAGTGCAGAGATAAAGGAGAAAGCAGACCTCTGCTGTTTTTCCAAGACCATGGAGACTTCAACTTGGATAAGCATCAAGTTGTTGGATCAGCTCAAATACTAGTATTGTGATCTGATGTTTATTCTGACACAATCTTTCACCCCTTCGTGTTAAAAAGTGTTCTACTGATGTCTTACCTTAATGTGTTTACCTGAATTACCTTTTTATTTATTCATTGCCACTTTACCAATTGTAGTATTTTCAGTAATTTTATTTACTGTTCATTTATATTTTCTTCTAAACTACCAATACAGACAGTGAATAATCTTGGGCCGAGATAAATTCATGTATAAAATCACAAGAAAATCCATCCATAGTGACTAATAATTTCTCATCTACAGTTTCTTGTTGCAACCTAGTAGTAGAGACAATTATGTGTACGTTAAATATGGATATGTTCCTTTTAGAATAGATGTTTTTTAAAACCAGAAAGTCATGTGATGTGAAGCCAAGTACCCTACAGAAGTTTGAATATTTTATTCAGCAAACTGACCTTTATCAACCGAGCTTGTGATTTCATAAAAAACACTAAAGAGTTTGTATAACAAGGCTTATTTTCTACTAAACCTCATTGGCTGACATTAATTTTGAATGTTGCTGACTCTTAATTATTTACTGATTGCATCCAAGTCAGCTTTTTGATAAATGTCTGAGATTGATATCAACCTAACTGTCCTTTAATTTCCTCTTGTATAACCTTTGTAAACACCAGTACAGCATTTCAGCTGTTTTCAAATCCTCTGTGAGTCTTCCATTGTTCCTGTTTGAAAACATCTATTTTAAACAGCTCACAGACATTTCTGGATAATTCCTTGGATGTTCTTAGATTCAAGTGTTCTGGCTCTGTGTTTTAATAAATGCTTAACTTCATCACATTTTTAATACTCTTGGTAATAAATCTAATTATCAATATAAAGTCTGATACCTATTCTTTTGTTTTGTTCTGAGGGTTTTTTTTGTCTTTATTGTTGTTGTTTTCCTGCTGATGCAGAACATAAATATTTATTAAATACTTCTGCCTCTTCTGCATCATGATACATAATTTTGGCATCTCTGTTTAGTATCAGTCATAACACTATCAGTAAAAGTCCCTAGATGTGGTTCTGATGCATATACATTAGAACAGAAGTACATACATTTCATACCTATTTCTTTTAGCCATATTTCTTCACTGATATTTGTTTAGCTACCCTTATCACCTGCCTGCATTCCTTAGCTATCATATTTCACACATTACCTCTGATTTTTTTAAAATTTTGTATATCTTTGTTCTTTAAAGATACAGCAACACAAAGATGCAACAGTCTCCTTTTAATTCAGGTATTTTTAGTAAAACAAATATTTTGTGAAGAACAAATATTTGTTTGAGACACCTGAAAAAGCATCTTAAACAAGTTTTAATCATATATATACGTGTGTGGGTGTATTCGCTGTAACTGTGCATGTATGAATATACAAGGAAAGAGATTTTCTCTCATTTTTCTTCATCCATAACTTCTCTTCCAGTTCTTGGATACTGCATTTAAAAAATGCACCAGGTTTATACGGTACTTCTTAATATGTATTCTTTTTGCATAAGCACAGGAATTACATATTATTCATTTAATCACTCTCCCTAAAAGTCCAAGCACTGTAGAAAGTATTTTTCTGATCCAATAACCTAGAAGAAATAAATTATATGGAAATAGTAAAAAATAAGTGTTTACAATAAATGGAGACTGTTCATGTAAAAAAAACCATGTACAAATATGGAAGAGGGAATAATATAATTTAAAACTGGTGAAATTCATTTGGGACAGGCTATGGTTTGTTTGAACATTTTTTGATGTTCCAACGTAAATTGCTTTTATTAAATATCAGCAGTCTCACTTAATAACAAAGATGGGAACAAGTAAAAGAAACACTAGTGGCATAAGAATGTAGAGTCCCTGAATTCAATCCTATTTGCAGGCAAATTGTCTCACTCTACCTGAATTGCTTAAATCGCTGGGAAATAGTTTTAGAAATGAAACGAGAGCTCAGCCTTTGCTGAGGTGATGATAAAGCAGACTTGTAAAAGTGCAATTTGGCTACTGCCTGTGTTATTCTTTGCTATTTTTTCCTGACTGAATGTGAGAGAGTCTTTCATATGGGTGAGAGGGAAAATGGGAAGGGTGGAAAATTATTTGTTTGTGCATTGTATGTAGAGTTCCCTGTTCAAAAGCTGCATTAATGCATTCACAGAATACAGAATTTTGTCTTATATTGTAACATGACACAAAATTAACAACTTTACATTAAAAATTCTTACCTAATTTTGCTCTAATTCAAAATTAAAATTCTAATTTTTATTTCCACGATTAATTTCTGCAGTCCCTGTGGTGCTTACAATTCATCCTATCTCCTCAGAATAGCAAAGCAAAACAAAACAACTGAGGGGAAAATGATGCAGCACATGTAAAATATCTATTTTTAATTTTAAAAATAACTCTAGGATATTAAAAACTGTAAATAAGTATGTTTTCATGACCATTCAAGTAGCTTAATGTAGGCAAAATTAAGGCATGTTTGTAGAACAAAAATATCCTTCTACAACACAGTGCATCAGCAACAGTTCACTCCAAATGTTGTAGATAATTAATCTAATTTTCCCTCTGCTTCATTTTGTGTTCTATTAGTTTTCTTATTCAAACTTTCAAGTCACAAATCTAATTTAAAGCCTCTTAACTGGTCTAATGTGGTAATGTGTTCCATCTGCGTGCAGTGTCTAGCAGTGAGTGATAGGGACAGAATACTAATTTGCCTCCCAGTGTGCACAATGCTCAATAAATAAATAATATATTACCTGTGCTCACCATTACTTGACTACAGAAAGTGTCAAAAGCAACAGAAAAGATGAATGCAAGTTTAAGGCACGTAACAGAGAATGAACTGAAGCAGGGTTGGGTAGGGGAGACAACAAAAGAGGGAGGCAGAGAGAGAGATGAACAATACAGTCTGCCACAGAATGGCAATTATTCTCTTAACATGGCTAACTATTAATAAGTGCACAAGTAATGTATATTAGACTACATACTGATTAATGGTTAAATATTAAATATTTCTTTATAACAGTTTTGCCTTCTATATGTTCTTTTATTTCTCTATAGAGAAATACAGAATTTCTTTATATTGTTTTAGCTTCTGTTTGTTTAATTATTCACTTTCAGAAATCTTCTTTCTTTTTTTTTTTTTCCAACACATTGATTTTCTTCTGTTGTTTCGCTTTGCTTTCTTACTGTGTGTAGAGGGGGTTGCTTTATTTTAGGAGCTTTAGCTTTCATACAACAGAAAGCTCCAGTTAAATAATTGTAAAGTTGCTGAGTTTCACTGATCTTCTGTACAGTCATCTAAGCTTGTGGAAACTCCACTGTTGTCAATGAAGTAACACTGGTGCAAAACTGGCATCTGGGAGATTAAATTCAGAGTGCTGATATTATAGAGAAGTATGCGGGTAAGTGTGTATGTAAAACAGAAAAAGAGAGGGTGTGCTGGCTATGTATGGTAAAATAAAAGTCTGAGAATGAAGTAAAGGACGGAAAGATAATGTGGGGAAAAAAAGAAAAAAAATCCCATGAAACTGGTAGCATCCTGGATTATTAAAACATTATTTTGTATAAAATGTCATTACAATTTTGTTTAAATTTAATGCAATTTACCAGACCATAAAGAACTCCTTAGAATAAATGGCTGGTTTCCAGGCACAGCTACTGTGCTGCTGATTACAATACATTCTGACATTTATGACAGTTTTATAATTCTTGTATTCTGTACCTAGCTGTGCTCTGAAGTGTTTCTACTTCGCTGAAGGCTTTCTCCTGGGAAATGGCACTAAAGTTTTGTGGACTGAAAGGACAATAAAACAGTTTGACAGAGAAACACTATTACTATAGAATGCAAGCCTGTTACTAATTTTTCTGTAACTGTTAAAAAAAGAGGATTAATTTTATAAATACCTATATAAATTCATTGTCCCAAAAAAATGGCATTGACTTCAGTAGATATTCTCATAAGTAAACCTACCAATATGAGTAAGGATTTGTCAGATCAGTGTCTAGACACTTGAGTAAAATAGTACTATTGCAAGAGTAGCCCCATTGACGGTTTACGAAGACGAAGATTCATAAGGACATAAGGAAGAGTAGGGAAAATGGCAGACCTAGATATAAGCAAAAGAACAGGTAAGAAGGAATAGGAAGTCAGGAAAGTAATCTTACTACACAGACTTTGATGTTTATGTAGGGCAGTACTCAAAACAGCATTTAATCATGTCTTCAAATGTTTCACAAAATCTTTATAATAAAAAAATTACTGACAGAATTCAGAGGATGATTACTGTTTTCCCTTTAGAGAAAGAACAAGTTGAAGCATTTCTGTAAGTATCTGGGTAATACTCGTTTAGTGTTTTCAATAAAAATATTAGAAAAAAATTTCAATTCAACATGTTATGAAAAATTAGCATAGTAATAATCAAAAGCATTTTTTTCTTTTTCTTTAAAAGGACACTTGTTATTGAAATAACATTTGAATTGAAAATTGCCGACCAGCTCTAAGAAAAATATTTTGTATATTTGTTTGGGTTTGCTTATATGCACTTAGAGAGAGCTGCAAGCAGACAGCTGAAATTCTGGCTTAACTGTAAAACTTGAATCAAACATACTGCCCATTGAGCAGCCAGCTAGCAAAAGGGAGTCAGACTGAAAAAGATTCAAGTGGGCTTAAAGGTGGTGCAGAGTATTCTGCTTTGCAGGCAGCATGTTTATGCTTGCCAATATTTAGAATATAGAGCCAAAATTCCATTCATTCCCTGTAACACTACAGCCTTGTCATCCTCTCCATTCAATATGAGGGAGGAAAGCCTTAACACCAATGACAAATCTACTCCCTCTTCTGCTCTGCTATCTGTGTTTACTACAGAGGGTTATTAAAAAGGTACTCCTGGCACCCCTTTGCCCCTGAACTGCCATGCTAATCAAACCGTAGATTGTCCTGAAAAGGTTTTATTTCTAGAGTGCTGTTCCATTTCAGAGTGCTGGCTGAGAGAGATAATGCAATCATCTGTAGTGCTGCAGAAAAACAGGTTTAAATTGTAATCACACAAGAATCCCTAAATTAAATGAGGTCAGTCTGGTCTGTACACCAATGGAAGGAAGACCTCCATGGACCTCTAAAGTATTTAAGGAGATATTATTAGTGAGTGATAGAGTAGGTGACATTTTTAACCTGTATTAGTACTGTCCAGGTATCATGCTAGATGGAACCCTATTGCTAGAGATGTCATCTTTCACATAAAACACAAAAACAAGGTCCTGAACAAAGCTGGTCATTAAAAATTGTATGGTATTTCCCGTAATGTTCTCTTGGCCAAATTTGAAGTAGGTAATTACATTCTGCTTTTCTTAATTAACCCTGAAGTCTGTGAAATGCATGTTCTTCCTTCTCATCCTAACAGCTCTGTAATGCAGCTTTTCTCCGTACTCAATGTTCATAGACTACTGTTTCAAAAAAAAAAAAAGAAGGAACTGCCATATACAATTATTAAGAACATATAAAATAGCTAATAGCTAATAGGTATCGGTTTTATTACAGAGAAAAAAATTGTAAACAACAGAGCTTTCCATTTAAATATTTTTGCTACTATTCAGCAAACAAGATATTGTTTTCAAATACAGTATGAAATAAATACTCTAGAAAATCTGAAACAGAGCTGCAATATTTAATATTTAAATATTTCAGTATAAAGCAATGGAGAAGTAAAGGCAATGGAAAATGTCAGTCGACTTGAGAGAGAAGTGAATACTAAAATCTCCATGAATACCAACATATCTTGCTAGTAAGATATGGGTAAAGAGAAAGACATGTCTGCTTACAGTCCACAGGAGTTGGGTTGAAGAAGGTGACATTAACAATTCAGATGTTGCTGTCCAATTTGAAATTATTTCAAACTGGAAATTTTTGTTTCCAAAGGGACACAGTCAAGGTCCTTGTGGCCCTTCTGAACCCTATAGTGTAGGTAGCTTGAAAATGAAGAATTTTAGCTGATGGAGAAAAAAAGAGATCTTTTACATTACACTGGAATATTTAGCATCAAAAGTATTCTTGGTCAGTTTATAGCACATAATGTTAAAACCTGCTCATAATAATACAAAAGAAAGGGATGGGATAGTACGTCAGGCTTTGATCTTACCAGGTCCTTTCTTAATTAAGTGAGCACATCCTTTTGCATTCAGTAGGAATTCTGTGTGTTTATCTATTAAGTATGTGTCAGCGCCTTGCCCAGTTGTAACCGCTAGACACAGAGATCGTAAGAAGAAACATTCCTTTATTCAATTTTTGTACACACCCATACGTAACTTTTATGGACAGTATCCATTTTGAGTATATTAATGCAAATGAAAGAATCTAATTATGGACATCAGACACATTTAGGAACTTGAAGGAGCTCACCCACAGTTTCCTGATTAAACTATCAACACTGTTTGGGCCATTCAATCAACTTTCTTCTCCTGTCCATGAACACTTCAACGAGCCTCAACTGAAAATCAAGCAGAATGGGCCCAATTCACCCTTTTGGGTCTGAAATTAAAACCACAGCTATGGGCTTCTGTTATAACATTTTTGGCAGTTCCCTTAGGAGTATTGCAAGACAGATTATCCACTTTAGGAAAACAAGAGGAAAGAAAAACACCCAAATGAACAAAGAAGCAGAAGAAAATGGAGAAAACTTGTATTCAAACACCACTGCTGAGGCAGCACTGAGCCACTCAGAGAAGTGCCTCTATGCAAAGGAAAATGCGCTGTGTAATTCCACCTCTCAGATGTGCTTAGTGAAGAATTTCCACATGAACACCTGTGCTTGTCAGGCTTCTTTTTTGAACTGCTACCCGCAGTTTCTGTGTTACGAGCTGATAAAGTGCCTGTAAAATTTAGTGGTTGAATCACATAT
Source organism: Gavia stellata (assembly GCF_030936135.1). Taxonomy (NCBI): domain Eukaryota; kingdom Metazoa; phylum Chordata; class Aves; order Gaviiformes; family Gaviidae; genus Gavia; species Gavia stellata. Next base: position 36,124,366 of record NC_082594.1, read on the forward strand.
TATTTCCTGTCTCCGTTGTGGAATCCCACCACCACTTACCTCTTGCAACATGGTGCTAAAGATCGCACATAGCATAATGGATACGACTGAGCAACCTAGTGGAGTCAATTGTACAGCTGAAATGTCATCTGCTTTATTTATTGTTTAGCTATGCAACCTCTCTGCTGCCTTAACAATGCATAATCATCAGACTCCATTAATGAAAACACTTCTCAGAATTCATGTTAACAGTTTGTATTTTGGAATGTTCATGGAGTTCTTCTCAAATTAATTTCTCTTTCATGTTAGTGATACAGCACTTTCATCATATTTGAGAAATTTTTGAGAAAATAAAAATGTAAGAGGTTCCTGTTATGGACGAGTGTTTCATAACTGTGGGTGCAAAGCTCCCAGGGGCTTGAAGACAGAAAGAGGTGGAATTTTTTCTTAAGTCTACTTAAGAAAATACTATTTTCCTAGGGAGAAGGAGGGCCACTTGTATTAAAGATCAAGGGGGTTGAACCGCTTGGGGATTAAATTACAATACTTATTGATTATTTAAAAAAACTGCACCTAGAAAAGAACTAAAGAACCACAAATGCATATCAGTTGGAGTATTAGTAACACCAATCTGATCTTGTTAAAAGGTAGCTCAAATATTCATGTAGATTTAATTTCAGTGGTGTACCTGGGAGCACAAATAACTCTCAGCAAGAGATACAATCACTTCTTAATCCCAGTTCTCTGAAAATTTCAGCTGAAAATATTTTTAAATAAACATCCATGTTAAGATCAGTGCTATGCAAAATTAATGTGCTATGAAAGTCAGATTGTCTTTGTTTTCAGAAAACACCTAAAAGCCAGCTTGTGACAACTTTTGGTTGTTAAAGACCCACAATACTTTCATAAGAGGCAGAGTGTTAATTTTCAATTGTTTGTCCAGATCCAGCGTGGGTATTTATATTTCTTCTATTTAAAAAAACACAACTGTCCTTTTAATTGAGTACAGCATAATATTCTTCTTCCCCTAAAAATCAAGATAGGGTATGTTGTTCAGCAGCTACCAGATTCTTATGCATGTGGTTGCATTTCACTCGCAGTCAGTCTGTATTTAAAGCTCAAATCATCCCACAACCTAAGGTTTAGAATACAAACTTCAGTGCATATACATGGAGATATGTTGTCTCCTTCATATCCTCGGCTAACATCTAAGGAAAATATTAAATGGCATCCACAAAAGAGTATTGAACTTTGTGAGCCAAATGACATATCAGCAGGAATCTTTACATTGATTTCTTCTAACTTTGAATTAGGTCCTTTTGGAATAACAAGATGAAACAGGATGACAAGAAACAAAGATAAAATTCTGACTCCACTGAAATTAGCAACAGTTTTGTGAGTGATTTCAATGCAGCTTGCTTTTTATCCAAAGAGAGAATTGTTTTACTTTGGTTCATTTAAAGGGAGAAGGAGGAAAGGTGGTTAATAAGAAGAAATTATGGTTTCTGCCACTAACATGTACTGCCAATTTAATTCATTTTGGCATTGGCAGAGTACGTGAAGTCAAAGCAGGTACTATGTAAATATAGCTTTTAAACCACAAAATAGGAAGTGACTATAATTTAAACTCTCTTTTCTGGACAGGGAGAGAAAAAAAATATTTTCAATCTATATCTCACAAAATTAACATATAATTGAAGGGACAAATTAAAGCGGAATTTTAAAATAGCTACAATTCATCTCCACTAGAAAAAACAAAAATTCCCAGAAAAGTTTATTTATGGTTTAAAAGTTAATAAAAGGGCATTTAATAAACAGACAGTGCAACAGATAACAACATAGCAATACAAAAAAATAACTTCCTAAAAACCTGAAATGCTAACATGGAAAAAACTAGACTAATATATAAGATTCCCCCCAAAGCACTTTATCAGTGCTTGTAATAGAAGTGTTTAGTACAACCAAAAACCTTAATGAAAATCTCATCTGACAACTGACCCCAGCAGAAAGAATGGTAACAAATGCAGGAGGGACTAAAGTATTAATTCATAGTTCATACGGTATTATAAATCACAATAAATGGACAGAGGAAACTATATGGATAAATGGAATGATATCTTTGGATTCTATTTCCAAGTACCTCAGGGACATTGAGAACAGATATGTTGCGCGTTAGCTCATTTGTCTACTTGTGTCTATGGTGTAGAAGAAAACATATTGAGCAGATATATATCTTAGTCTAAAAAAGAATTTAAACAATTAATGGAAATGTTCATTAAAAATAGCATTTCTTAACAATGTAGCACAGACCTGAAAGAAAACAGAACAGAAAGAGCTCAGGGGGATTCTTGTTAAACAATAGAAATTTCTGTTGGACAAATGCCCTTACAGCCAATCTGTTACCCCGTTCCTTGGTGTGGGGTATGTCAGGGACATGCCAGGATCAAACATGGGAAGGAGGATGGACTAGAATACACAGAGCTCCATCCAGTCGTTAGCAGCCGGAGGAGTCCCTGCGGGAAACAGGCGAGGCAGCGCAGACCTTGTGCTGCTTTGAGTCGTGCTTGGGGTTGGTTCAGACCCAGCTGCACTGGGGACTGGGGGAGGATGGATGATTACTTAGAGTTTGCCAGCAGCAGCTGGCACTTTAAAACACAGAACTAAGTTCAAAACTGGAGTTAAAATATTGTCTCACTCTTTCTCTGCCTCCCTCTTTTGCAACATTATATACATAATTTATACAATATATATGATAAAGTAACATTTTTGCTATTAATCCCTTGCCCATGCACACATTTTCTTTCAAAAAGTTACTGAAAAGATTAGGATTTTCTGTAATGTCACAGGGTAGTTTATTACCTAGGTGAGGTAGTATTACAAAGCAGTCACATAAAAATTGTTTAATTTCATTGTGAACATGAACAAATGTCTAAATTTTCTATCTGAAATAGTGAGTATGTTTAAAATGACAACTCTTTTACATTTAAATGTTGCATTCCTCCGTGTAGTTAGTATGATCTACAGTCATTTTAGTAGAGATGTGCTTATTATACTGATTGGATATTTACTGGTTTATTCTTCTTAGCACCGCTCTCTAGTGCCTATAAAGCTGTGAGAATATGAACTAAGGGTTGGTTGGTTTTTTTTGTGCTCACAAATAATCAAGAAATTATTAACAAAGCTCCACTTGTAGAATTTAAATAGTGTCAGAATTTGACTTGCAGATCTCAGGACGAATTTGCAAGGTTGACTGTCAGAATAGGTTTTTTTTAAAAACTTGTCAACAGAGTACACTTAAGACAGAGTTAATGAGAGACAACACACAGAGAATCCAATTATACATTTTTTACAGGTTGCTTATTGGAGTATAAGTGTGCTTTAATAGCATACACAAAGTCAAAGAGCCCACATAAGAATAGTCAAGATAATTGAGGATGAATTTTTTCAAAGGATATAGAAATTAAGGCATAGATCCTTACCCTAAAGCTGCCACCTGGGAATTACTTTTAGACTAGCTAGAACACGGGGATTACAGATGGTCAAGAGGAGTGGGTGACATCAGAACTTAAGACAGACCCAGGAAAGCAGCGTGTTGGTCTATATGAAAATAAACCCAGGCTTTTAAAATACTTACTGCATTTAGGATACTGGATTAGAAAACTATCAGAGCATATAGTCCTTCCCATGTACTTTGGATGTCTTCCCATGGCTGCCAAGACATAGGGCTCTTATTTCAGTTTTACTACAGGTAATGTAAGACAGCAGAGACTGTGGAACAACAACATTTGAGAGGTAGCTGTCCTTCTGGGAACTGGCATTTTTAACAGCTAACATTCCTCTCTTTAACAGGTGTGAAGGGTACTGTTACTCTCAAACTAATTACTTAATAGACTAATACTTTTGTGAAATTTGAGTCCCATCAGGGAAAGAAGTGTCTAGGTTCCAGCTTAGAGAAAATAATGCAAACTTCCCCAGCCAGTCTGGAATACCACAGGTCTCTCAAGCACAGATGTACCGTTTTGTGGTCCCCATGTGGCTTTAACTGTAAAATATCCATCTAAATCTTTTGTTCAGCCAGGATACCAGATCTGCCCATATGTAGCAGTACAGTTTCTGAGGTTTCGACAAGATTTCTAGGGAAAGGTACGTCAGTGGTTTCCCAGGTCCTAAACAGATTAAGCAGAGTAGAGATTCGTGTTTATTCTTTTGTTCTACTTTGGATATTTGTTAGGAGTTAGGTGATAGTTCAGATGTTGCCTGGGGAGTGTTAGGACTCTGATGTAATAAGTATTTTACCAACACAGCATTAGCAAACCATCCATCTCCCAAAGCATAGGCACTGTAATTCAAAGATGAAATACAGAAGAAGAATACAAACAATGAGGTAGAGAAGTACAAGAAAAAGGGATCATTTGGTCATCTTCATCAGCAGGTTTTTAAACAGAGGTCACAAAGATGAAGAACATCAAAGGAACATAATGAAATAATCTAGAATACATTTACATGAAGCTCCTCCCAAATATTCAGAAAGGCAGTGTTTGAAAATTGAACTAATAGGGAAGGAAGGCTGACATAATGGATTGATGGCAAGAGGATGTGACTTTTTAAATGAGAAATGATGATCAAGTGAGGATAAACAGAGCAGAACTTTGAAAGTAACAACAAATGTTTCATGCTTGATGTAGTAAGGAAAAGTGAGGAGCCGTAAAGGGATACAAAAAGAGGTGACATTGCCAAAATAATATCACTGGGAAGGAGAATAATTCTGGATGGATATAAATAGGAATCAATTGTCAAGACAAATGCAAGTGTGGTATAAAAAGCTAGTTAGGTGGGAGTTGATAAAAATCTGGACAGGAATTTTAGCTGGTTGGTTGGATAGGAAAGGCAGGTATTACTACAGAAAAAATAGAGACATAACTTACAGAATCCAGACAGCAGTGAAATCACATCCAGGTTGTGGGTTTGAGAGATAGGCCGGAGGCTGTGTTGTCCACAAAATTCAGGAAAGGAAGTAGAAGGTAGTGTTTTTTTGGGGGAAAGTAAGGGCTGTCTTTTAGGTATGAGCTTGACTTGATAGATATTCACAAAGGGATGTCAGGCAGGCTGACCAATGTTTTAGTCTGAAAGAGTAATAGAGAAGAAGTTTCGTGAATCATAAACAAGTAAAAGATGATTGAATTTCTGATGGCATTCAAGCAACAGCACATATAGTTGGTAGGTCATGCAAGCTGTTGTTTGTAATTTTTGTTATGCATATTGGAAAGGAAGCACCAAATAATCTTAGCCATAAGTGATAAACAAGGAAAAAAATGAAAAAAAAATAATTCTGTACTCATTGGCATCACAGCAAATCTCCCGGTTCTGGAGGAAGCCTCATGTCACAACTGCATAACCAAAGACTTAGAAAAGTGAAGGCCACAAGCCAGGAACTATAAACATTTTGAAAGCTGGACATGAACCTGCTATAGAGCCAGGCATATAATCAGGCTCATTCTAACTCCAAAATTTATTCACTGCATTTTCTTTAGTCTAGAGACACCTCCATTCACTTGTCTTTCAAAGTTCTCTCCTGGAATTAGATGCCTTTAATAAACACCTTTAACAAACAAGCACCAAAAGTCAATTCCAAGAGTGGTTAGTCTTTCTGTTTGAAACACAGGAGAACAAGTCTGTGCTGGGAGCCCAGGCTTTCTTTGTCTATGGAGAGTGTGGATGTCTTGTGTTCAGCTCCCTTTTTTTCTTGAGCTGCTGCAAATCCTCCTCTCCAAATTTTCCAGAAAGATGCACAGTTTCTAGGGAGCTACACAGGTGACTGTGCTGAACTTTTCCAGTAGAAGCAATTGCTGTCCATGGAATAGTTCAATATTTGTTGGCTCAAACATGCTTGAGGGCAATTTTCTACCTGACAGCACTCATACAGAACATAGGGCTCTTCATTGGCACTGTAGAACAGCTTTTTTGGTTTGGTTTTTTATTTACAGTTGTGTCTAATGCTTCTGGGGTAAGACTTATGAACTGAATATCTCAAAAGACAAATTGTGTGGCTACAGTAAATTAACTGAACATTTTTCTCCAGGACACATACACATAGATAAATAAAGTAAGTTCTATGGAAGGTTTTTTGTTTGTTTGGTTTTTTACCGTTCTTTTGACTTTTTGATCACATGCAAGGGTTTTATAGTAATGGTTTACTAAATCTGCAGAATTTTACACAACTAAAAATTTTGTGTAAGAACCTATAAAGTATATAGGTTTGCATATGCAACATAGGTCTACAACCTATGCAAAGTATATCTAGATACTAATCTGCATCAGAATCCATCCAGCAACGTACTTACTGTTGCTCATAACGATAATAATACACAGAGAAAGACATTTAGGGATTTTTTTTCGCTTTTGTCTCCCTACCCAAGTTCAGTAAATGAGCTTAAAATACATTTTTACTTTTTCCATACATGTGGTCCAGTACATAACATTCCTCCTTGCCAGGCAATCTCTCACCCTGGGCTACTCCTCCCTCTCATTTGACACATATGCATACAAACTGTGTCAAGTTCTTCCATCTCAACTTTTCAGAGCTATGTCTTTTTATTTTTATCATTTACAAAATTCTCACAAGCTTATCAGCAAAACCCATCTCCACTATTTTGAGTTCTTCTTTACAGTTTCTCTAAGAATGAAATTGGAGCATATATATCCACTTACCATTCAGCCCATATTACAGTACTATTCTCAGGAAGAAAGCTGACATGATGAATAAATATAAGACTTCTAAGAAAAAAAGTCACTATTAAGGAGATTGTTCATTAGTGATGATAATAGTCAACAAAATGATGAATTGGCTTCTTTGTCTACTTTTGTTATTGCAGAGATGGTGGCTTTTTGATAACTGTATCTCTCAAGTCTGCAGTGATCATAAGAAAACATGCTTTGCATTGTCAATATTAAAACTACAAGCAGTGTGCTTGGTTAATTGTTGCAGATGCCAGAGCACAACAAGTGAGTCATGACCATTTGGTGGAAATGTCCAAAGATCAAGCAGTTTTTGAAACAGTAGTACAGATCACACGTAAAAGAAACTGACTACAGAATGCTCAGCAACTGATTGGCCAATTACTGGAATGTGTAAGCAAAAGACAAAATCAATCACATATACATTAATTTTAGTATGATATACTTTAGGAGTAACAAGGACGCCATATCTAAGTGCATGGATGAATAGACTTGGAGAAATAATGGAAATTGAGAGTGACATATTTGTAAAATAATAAGGCCACAAGCTAAAGGGGTTTGCTGCTATTTATAAGATTTTCAGATAAAAGCAATGAAGAATTGTTAGAAGTATGGCTAGAACAAGTGTTGAAATTTCTGAAATTTCATGTGGGTTAGAAAGATAACTCTGTTCTGGCAGAAATACAGTGAAGTGATAAGGGTTCCTAGGTCCAGATAGTTCTGAAGATTATCATAAACTCTGATAAATGGTCATGTGTTACCTCAAATTATCTCCCACACTAGTCTCTGCAGCCACCAGAAGCTCAATTTTGTCTCAATTAGAGGCCTACTAACTGAGCCTACTACTAAATAGAAAAAAAGTACCACAGGCTGATCAAGAGCCACAAGATCAAGTGGCATTGATGGGTTCAGCCCACATTGCTAAGGGCCCCTCCCTTCCCTGTAGCAATTATATCTTGGACTCAACTAACTGGGGCAATGTAAAACAGGGGAAAAGCTAGGAGAACAATTAAGTAACTAAGGATATTTTGGGCTCCAGTGCTCTAGCTTATCTGAGTCAAGGTGACTCTGAGATGGATTGTAACTTCTGTACAATCAATATTCCCAGAATATCAGATAAATGTGTTTTAAAATGTGACTTGGGTAAAATTTTGAAATCTATAACAAATATTTATAAAATATTTATATGTTAGTAATCAATTACTTCAATGAATAGCCAACTATTAAAATTTAAAATGAAATTTAACTCTGATGTTTGCGTTTTATGATGCCATGGAAAATATTTTTTTCCCCAGAAATTGAAGGTACAAGGTAGGTGTTGATTTTTAGTTTAGAATTAACTTCTGTTTAAAAATGTGTTCTGAATAGCCAAGGATTCAATTATTGCCACTTAGAATATATGGTTAAGTTTATTTCAAAAATCCATGCTATCTGTAAATCTTGAAAGGTTTTTGTGAAGACATATGTTTTGCTTCAATGTTTTGACATAAAGATAGTAGCAAGTTAATTAATTACAACTTGCATATTTGTTGTGAGAAAGTTGTTCTGCTAAATTAAAAACCTAGGACCTTTATCATGTCAATCATAATAGGATTTCTGCACAGAAACAATTTAAAATATTAGGATCACTGACTAGTAAAGTTTGTTTCTAGTGCATTGTCTTTAAATGCCTCTACTATTTGTGATATAGATGATATAAAACAAGGGCCACATTTATCAGCTGGGTTAGAATATGTAATTAAATTTGATCTAGACCAGTCTTTAAGCCTTCCTTGTTCCAGACTTTCTTCCTTGTCTCTGGGGCCTTGGCTTTCCAAATAACAGTCTTACTGGTGAAGCTTGGGGCAAAGAAGGCTGTCAGTACCTCAGCCTTTTCCACGCACTACGTCACCAGGGCCCTTGCCCCACTCAATAGAGGGCCCACATTTTCCCTACTCATTGTTTTGCTGTTTATATAATTACAGAAGTACTTTATGTACTGGAGAAGCCTTTTTGCACTCAACATCCCTTCCCAGATTCAGGTCCAACTTTAATGTTTAACTTGTCTTTAATGGACTTACTTTAATCAAGTAAGTAACATCTTTAACTTCCTGGCACAGAAATTCTCTAAAGCTTTCTGAAAAATGCATAGAGCAAAATCATGTAATATTGGACAATAAAATTCCCTACCAGCTTCTATTCAGTTCTCAGTTGGTCAAAGCAACCATTCCTGTAATTATTCTATGTTTTGGTTGAAGAAAGTGCTGAAATGGCAACAGCTTCAGGATCTGGTACATACTGAATAATTTCAGTACTTGCAATACAGAACTGCCTACTCATCTGTTTACAGGTGGAATTACTGGAAAAGAGTACCTGGTGGTCATGAGATATATTTCAAAAGGTTAATTATCAGTTAAATCTAACCATAAATTTATATAAAGGTAAAAGAACAATGCATAGACATGAGCAATGTTCTGTAGAAATAACAGTGTTCAGTATCTACTCCAGGTCAATTTGCGTTACACTTAGCCTGAGGAAAAGATAATAGCATAGGAAATTAATGGCAGATGCTTAACAGGATCCTGTCATCAAAACTCTTTTGGTTGGAAAGACACAGCATCTCTTACTCTGTAAAATGTTGGTGATATGTATATTCTGTTGTATATTGCCACTGGTATCTTTTCACATGCATAATCTTAGTAGGTACCACAATTTATCTTTCTATGTTACACATTGAAATGGGCAGTAGAGTCTGTTGTCAATTTTTTTGTTATATTTAATGAGCATATTTACATTTAAACTAATTATCTTTTTTCAACCTCTCTTCTGAAGTAGCCCTGAAGCTCAATTTTAAGCATGCTCAATTTTAAGCATGTGCTGAAGTTCCTTTGATTCCAATGATCCCCGCATCACTCTAAATACACTTAATGCACCAGAAATGATCTCCTTTTCTTTTCTCTGCTGATGGCATAAAATTTGCATTTTTTGTAATGTTCATAATCTGTTTTTTGCATATTCTCATTAGTGTTCTTATTAGTGGATTTGCTGATGTAATTCTATTAATTTTGTACGGGCAATGCAAGGTACTGTTACAGCTTTACAGAAGATTAGGGATCCAATTCTGCTAAATCCTGGAGACCCAGAAGAGATAAAGCTTAGAAGAGAGAGAGAGGGGTATATTTTAACTAATATTTCATAATATAGCATGCACTAAATACAAAATAAATATTGTCACTCTCTAGCATCTAGAAACCTTGTGTGTTTTCTCAATCTTCCTTTAAAACGTTCTAGAAGTTCTCCTCCGCAATTTATTTTGTTTTAAGACAATTGAATTTGGGGTCTGGTCTTAGTAAATGAACCATGAGGTCTCTACATTGCCTGAAACAGCTTTGTAAAATTCTACTTGTTAATTGCTGTAGGCAAGCATTTTATATACATTAATTAATTAATTAATTAAATAGTTATTATTTTGCAGGGAGGAGATAAAATAATAATTAGAATTTAATTTCTCCAGAATCATGGTAGCTGTAACTGCATAGAACTGGAAAAGTTTCTGATTGGGAAGTTGATTTAAGATACAATATTTGTCTTCCTAACAGTCTAAAAAATAGTGTTATGTCCATACTGAAAGTAAATAAGTAAAACATTATTTGGTTTATTTCTAAAAAGAAGAAAAATAAAATCTCATCTTCCTTACATGTTATTTAATGTACAGAAAAGGAACATTAATTTTGGCAGTAGACCTAATCTACTATTATTACAAACCAGTAAAAATTCCCCAAAAGTCAATGAGGTTTATGCAGCTAGTGAATCAGTTCTAAGATGTTTGCCTTTTTTAAGCATGAGGTTGCAATGGCTGTACAGTGGAACTGCCTCTCAACCTTTTTAGATTGTAGCTGGATCCACCCTGAGAATTGGTCATGTTGTATCTGTGAAAGTTTGTGTCTATGAGAAGAAAAGATAAAAAACATGACAAAGAGCTAAAACTTAGTATAAAATGTACTGAAGTTGCAGAAAGATGTAGCTGTGAGTCAGGCCATCTCAAACTGCACTACAGACCTGAAAAAAACGCTCGTCTGTGAGGATAGTTACTTTGTCCATCGGGACTATCATGAGACAAAAGTCCTATCTATAACCATATCGTTTATTTTTTTTGATGTAGTACTCATATCACCCTTATCATGATAAGGTTAGCAAAAGTGGATGGGAATCTCATTTAAGGCATTTTCATTTGCGATAGCAAACCTAGTCACTCTTTTGGAGATTAATAGGTGCTTTAAGGACAGAATTCAGTTCCTCAAATAGATATCTAAAGTAGGTCAGATGAATTATGCACTCTGTGTGCCTATTTCCCTTTATTGTCTATAAATCCTTAGATGATTAGTGTAGTTAAAAAGGAAATGTATCCCATCAGCATATCCGTATTGACATAAGAAATGCTTGTCTAGGTAATACCTGAACTATGTAGGCAGCTGCCAGGGGAACTCTTCCTAAACCAAGGCAGCAAAGACCCTACCTCAGAAGGGAAATAGGTTGAACAGTTATTCTATGCTCACACTGTTAACAGTACCTTTCTGCTCTGAACTGATATTGTAAAACTGACCAGGATCTGCCTACATGAGATTCAATCCTGAAGAAACTGAGTTGTTTGTTATAGTCATAGAAAAAGGTTGTGAAAGAACTTGTGAGATGGCATCTTAGTCTACTTCTTGAAGCCTAATGAAGGCTTAATATGCCTAAAACATTCCTGACAGATACTTACTTAGCCTGCTTTAAAAATTATCCTATGGTGGTTATTCATGAGAGAACTTCACAGTTTTCCCAAGAAGCCTGTTGTCCCTGTGCTTTACTATACTTATCAATAGAAATATGTTTGTCTTGCTACAATTTAAGCCCTTTGCTTTTGGCTCTACTCTTAAAGGATAGGACCTGGACAACAGTTTATCCTCTCCCTCCCTGCAACAACTTTCATATGTGTTTGAAGACTCCTCTCAGTATTTTTTATCAAGATTAGTCCCAGTACTTTTAATGTACTTTTAATGTTTTCTTTTAAGTGTTGTTTCTTAAACCTCTTATCATCAAGAAATGTTAAGAAGGCTTGTCCCCAGTGAGGAAAGAAATTTCTCCTAAAGTCATACTGAACAGTGCAGCTCTGAACTCTCCTTTACCTAGGATTACAAGTATACAAAGGATCTGTATCTCAGGAAAACAATCAGGTGAAATTTCTCCTTTCTTCTTGAAGTAGTTTCTTCTAAGATAGAAGGGGAAAAAGAAGTTATTTAAAAGTTCCAAGTACATCTTCTGCCAGTCATGGGTAAATTTAAACACAGTTTATCAAAAGATTGTGCTGGTCCTACAAAAAAATCAAAGATTGTCTTGAAGAAACTTTTGACTTACTGCTATTTTCAGACACTACTGAGAATCACTGTTTAGTGATTAACAAAATTAACAAAAAAAAATTACAAACTCTGATTATACTTAGGTGCTGTCAGTGTTTAAAAGTAAGAATTTCAATAGATGGATGGTAAGATCCTCTTTTTTGTTGTTGTTTTTTTTTGGTTTTTATTTCTTTTTTCAGGGATGTATAGTCCCCAGCATACCAGGATACGGTCACAGAATCGTAACTTCTAAATTCTACTGTAATGTCAGTGCTTAAATAACAGTTACCATGAACACTAAACTGAATGTCCCTGCCCATGGCAGGGGATTGGACTAGATTATCTTTGAAGGTCCTTTCCAACCCAAGCCATTTTATGATTCTATGAATATGTCTTTCCCTTCATCACATACAGGATACCTTCATCACATACAGAAGTTAATCAATCTGCTGGGAAATGTCCAAGATGTCCATGACAGATACTCCTCAAGATCTCTCCCAGTGCTTCTTTATCTTTATCATTAAAAATTTTTTACAGTGTTTTTCTTGCTGCACTAAAGTCTGGTACTTTTTTTTTAATTGTCTACGTTGGATCTGTAAAACAGATCTTTCAATTTCTCTTTGTAACAGTCTTTTATGGACTTGAAGTCTGTCATCATGTTCCCCTCTTAAAAATAATAGTAGATATGATGAGGATGGTACATAAGCTTTTTGGCAGTTTTGAGTAAACCTCCTGTACCTGAGATTTGGGCATGGGTAGTCTTGGGCATTTCAGAGTGCAACTGATCAGTGAACCCCGGCAATGGAAGAAAGCACAGAGGATATGGGCAAAAATGGTCTATTCATGAAGCTCAGGGAATAGTACAGGGAGTGACCACAGCTATTTTAAGGAAAGCTGAACTCATCTCAACACAAAGAGGACCAAAACGTGGCCTATGTTTTAGCTAAACGTTTGTATCAGCTGTATGGATTAACTGGTTGTGTAAACGACCTTCCCTGAATTAATCTAAAAATGTGTTAATATCTTCCTGAGCTAGCCTGACCAGCCAGCATAGCGGAAGTATATACATGGCTTAGCCCAAAAGAAAGTAAAAAAACTGAGCAACCAACAAAATGATCTTTGAAGAGCACAACAGGACTGAGCTGGCTTCAACCTATGTATTCCTTCTAGGCAATTGAGGACACCCAATGTGGTGATGGGAAGTATACAGAGACGGGAAATGGGAATCAAATTTATATTGTGATCCAACTGTATACTGCAATCGCTGTATCGTGCTTGCATTGTGATTTCAGTATGTTGCTGTATCACTCTGTTAAATCAAAATCCCATGTAACATCAAATATCTTCAAATAAGTACATTTGGTATTAAAATACTAAACTTTTCTCACATGGAATATCTACGTGATGGGTTGACCTTGGCTGGCTGCCAGGTGCCCACCAAGCCGCTCTTATACTCCCCCTCCTCACCAGGACAGGGAGAGAAAATAAGATGAAAAACTTGTGATAAAGGCAGTTTAATGAAAAAAAGCAAAGGTCACATGCAGAAGCAAAGAAAAAAAAGAAAGATCTATTCTCTACTTCCCATCAGCAGGTAATGTCCAGCCACATCCTGAGAAGCAGGGCCTCAAGTTGCATAACAGTTGCTTTGGAAGATAAATGCCTTAATAATTAATGCCTTCCCCCACACATCCTTTTCTCATAGCTTTTATTGCTCAGCATGGTGTCGCATGGTATGGAATCTCTCTTTGGTCTGTTCGGATCAGCTATCCTGGCTGTATCTCCTCCCAGCCTCTTGCCTCTCGCCCATTGTCAGCCTACTGACCTTTGGGAGAGTGGGGGGAGCATGTTGTGGGTTGGATAGACAGTCTTGATGCTGTGTGAGCACTGCTCAGCAGTAGCCAAAACATTGGTATGTTATGAACACTGTTCTAACTACAAATACAAAGCACAGCACTACATGGTCTGCTATGAGGAAAGTTAACTCCATCCCAGCCAGATCTAGTACAATCTAAAAGAACCTGGTCAGACAGTATTGGACCATGACACATACAAACTGGAGAATTAAAAGATATTTTGTACTGTCACATTACTAATGAGATTTAATTATGTTTAATGGGAAGGATTTAAGTATGATGTTATTTAAGATCAAATGTCTCTAAATCCACAGCAGCGGTTTCTCACTAAGCCAGCCATTGATTGGACTTAAGGATTAGTTCTGAGTCACTCTCTTCTAATTTATCTTTCTTTGTTCTAATTGTCAGATGATGATAGAACACAAGTTTGAAGTTATATGTGGAGGAGGCTTCTGAGTTTATGTTAGGAGTCATATATAGGTATTCAGAAAAATAATACCCTTATGAGTCAGAAGGTGCCAGGCAGAATTTATTGGAAATGAGTCCTGGATCAGATCAGATAGTTAGCCAAAATGAGGAATACAAGATTTTCAGCAGAAAAGGGTAGAAAAAAAATCTGTAAGCATTAGAAACATGTAATTGAGAATATGTTGTGTGTCACAAGGTTTGCAAGAAGTGCTCTGTTTACATCAGAATCACTTGCCAGCTTTTTGCAAGAGGCAACTTCGCTAATAAATAAAAAGAAAATGTAATGAGGAAAAGGATCGACAGGCAAAGAGAAGAGCTGAATACAAGTGAGTGCTAACTGAAAATATTAAAGAATATGCTAAGAAAATAAGAGAAAATGCAAAAGACTTGATAACGAACTGCAATAAGAGAATTAAAAAAAATGAACAGAGAAAAATAAAAGAAAACTAACAAGTGGAAAAATGAGGAGATAAAAATATAACTAAAAGATCCAAAGACATAAGCTAAAAAGTAGAATAATAAAAAAACCATGCTGAATGGAGTAACTGGAGAAAGAAAGGAAATACTAAAAGCAACTATGAATGTAAAAGAAACTAACAGCAAGGTGGTGATGCTGAATAAGTAAGAGACAGAGATCTTGAGAAATCCTTATATTTTAAGATGCAATTGACTCAAAAGAAACATAATTTAAAGGATTTTTTTTTGTTTTGTCATAATATTTGTGTTGTTTCTCCCAAGGTAATGAGGAATAGCCTGCATACTGGAATGCTGAATCAAAGCACAAATTTAACTCAGAAGATGTCAAGAAGAAAATATGGCACATTATTACTCTCTTAGGTTCAGAGTGCTGCTGGGTGGAAGGAAAGCAATGAAGCTAAAAAAGCCCTTGGTTAGTTTTCCTATCAATAATGTAGATTCCTTCCTCTTCTTTTATACTGCAGACCTAATCTGATGCTTAAAAAAAAAGAAGTTTCTTTTTCGGTAAAAATATAATCATAAATGCTATGCTGTATTATTCAAGTTATAACTTGTTATTCCATATTGTTGTTGCAGCTGCTGAACATTTGTGAAAATGTTCTCTAATTCCACAAGTTTCACAGATATTAGCACGAGTGAATATTTGTTTTAAAAATCTTACCAGAGTGCATAAATTATTTACTATTCATTATTCACTATTCAACATTTGTTATTCATTATTCATTCATATACTACAGCAATGAGTTGCTCCATTATAAGAATGTAAATGGATAGATGCTATAGCTTAAATAGTTTCAGTCCTTCAATTAGATAGAAGTAATATCATGATGATGTAGATGACTAATCACACATCATGCATATTGAACAGTGAATAGTGTAAATTAACACTTTAGAAACAGCCTGTAGACCAGAAGTTGTTTGTCCAAACTATTTGTCCAATGTTTACAAATAACTAGACATCAGGATTGGCTTCTGAATGATTCATGAACAAAAACAAGGCTAAAGGCCTGTTTCAAAGCCCTTTAAAATCAATAGAAAGATCCCCACTGGCTTCAAATAACTTTTTGGATAAGTTCTCCAAATGTGCAATTGATATTATTTACAGCAAGTATTCCAGCCACACAGTGCCTCATCATACATGGTTAATAAGAATTTTGTGCTTTAGGGGAAACAATAAAAGATGTTGTCATATTTCCTCCCAAAGATATCATTCAGCAAAACTGGCACAGCATCATTTTCCTTACATCTTTCCTGTACTTACGCTAAAAATAAAAAAAAAAAAAAAGGAAAAAAAAAAAAAAAAGAAAAAAAAAAAAAAAAGAAAGCTGTGCTACCATGGTGGAAAAAAACCATAATTTGCTTTTTTAAAATCAAAGAGAAGACAAACAATTTCTGCCTATGTAAGACTGAAAATAAAAATGTGGCATTTTAAAAGAGCATCTAACACCTGTGTATTCATCTTGATCTGCGGG
This sequence comes from Gavia stellata, assembly GCF_030936135.1. Classification (NCBI taxonomy): domain Eukaryota; kingdom Metazoa; phylum Chordata; class Aves; order Gaviiformes; family Gaviidae; genus Gavia; species Gavia stellata. Next base: position 36,140,707 of record NC_082594.1, read on the forward strand.
ATTGACTATGGCTAGTTTAGTCTGGATGCAATTTGCATAGTCAAGCAGTGAAAGTAGTTCACTAGTTTTGATCTTTCCATACTCTGAGACAAACATGTCAATTACAGCTTGTTTTCTTGAAGCCAAAACTGTGGTGCTTTGCATTGTTTAGTACAGTAAACACTGAAAGAATTTGATGTTTGTTCTGAAGAGCTTATGATCTAATTGATCTTCACATGGGGAAAATGAAAAGGTCTTGCACTGAAGCTTATGGAACTCCTACGCTGATTAGAGTCCAATTCAAGATCTATGATGAAAGCTTTCCTTTTGATCTGTACACCAAAAAGATTATTCAGAAGTGGAGTGATATCTAAGCGACTAAGTGTTTTTGCTAAACTGTGTCAACAACTTTTCTTTAAAGCTTAGAGAAAATGCAATAGTGGATAGCATTCATCCTCAAGAACCAGTACCAGCTCTGGATGTTTTGTATATTGTCTAAATCACAGAGCAGCAGAAAAGCACAAGTTAAGAGCAACATGCCAAAAGACTTAAAACAAAACTTGAGAACTTAAGTACCTGACAATCTTTTGATGACCTCCCTGTTTTTTAATAGACAACCATGTAATACTTCATACAGTTAACATAAATCATAGTATTACCAAGAAACAGTACATTTTTTCCACTCTTGCCTCCATCTTTTTCAAAACTTGGTGATTCATGAAGCAGTTTGTGAATTTCATTAAGATGATCATGCATTGCTTAGGAGCTGCCCTCATTAAATAAAAATGACCTATTTTCATAGAAATGAACTTAATTTACCAAGCTCATGATTTTCTTCTGAAATCAAAAGAAGTTGTTATTGGAAAACAAACTCCTGAAGTGACAAACTCCTGAAGTGAATTTCAAAGCTTTTGTTCAGCTTTCCTTTTTAAGTTGATCATACCGTTAGGGATCATCAGAACTGTTTTCCAAGTTACTTTTTATATGCAATTTTCCATCATGTTGGAATTAAGAACAATCATCAATGGAAATACAATGCAAAACTATATTTTTTTCTAATACTTGCTGAAACTTCAGAGCACAGCTTTGCAAATATTTTGGATTGATCTGAAATAAAAAAAAAAGTTGGTGTCATTCAACCAAAAAACAGGCAGGTAGCAGGCTAGTGAAAGAAAAATACTGTTTTGATGAGTTCACAAGACAGTTTTGATACTTCTTCACTATCTGAAATACCCACTGATTTTTACATGGCAGTTTGCTGAGAAAGCAGGACCAATGGTATGAAATAAAATTAGTATACAGCCAAATTCCTTTGTATCCTTTAACAGCATGCTTATTTTAGATCGATATTTCATTTATAAGGCTAGAGCAGACACTGCATTCTGGTGTAAAACTGATCCTTGGAGAAAATAGATGTTTGCCTTACAGTGAAAACATGAGAGGATGCATTAGAAATAACAGTGGGAGACACAGACTACAAGCTATGCTGTTTTGAAGAGTGAGGATCTATTAAAAGGCTAGAATATGGCAGGCTTGTGTTGCAGTCTACATAAGACTGCAAAGGAAGCAAAAGCTGCTTGTGTGGGAATAGAAAAGGAATGTATTTAATTTCAAGACAAGCCCTCACAAAAGATTAAAATAGTCCAGTTGTATCACTTGTCCACTTTTAATCATTAATGTAAAAAAGATCACAGAATCACAGAATCACTAAGGTTGGAAAAGACCTGTAAGATCATCAACCCAACACCACCATGCCCATTAAACCATGTCCCACAATGCCACGTCCACACGTTCCTTGAACACCTCCAGTGAGGGTGACTCCACCACTTCTCTGGGCAGCCTGTTCCAATGCTTCACCACTCTCTCAGTACAGAAATTATTTCTAATATCTAGCCTAAACCTCCCCTGGCACAACTTGAGGCCATTTCCTCTTGTCCTGTCACTAGTCACTTGGGAGAAGAGACCAACACCCACCTCTCTGCAACCCCCTTTCAGGTGACTGTAGAGAGCTCTAAGGTCTCCCCTCAGCCTCCTCTTCTCCAGACTGAACAACCCCAGTTCCCTCAGCCGCTCCTCATAAGACTTGTGCTCCAGACCCCTCACCAGCTTCATCGCCCTTCTCTGGACACGCTCCAGCACCTCAATGTTCTTCTTGTAGTGAGGGGCCCAAAACTGAACACAGGATTCCAGGTGCGGCCTCACCAGTGCCAAGTACAGGGGCACGATCACCTCCCTACTCCTGCTGGCCACACTATTTCTGATACAGGCCAGGATGCCGTTGGCCTTCTTGGCCACCTGGGCACACTGCTGGCTCATATTCAGCCGGCTGTCAATCAACACCCCCAGTCCTTTTCTGCGGGGGAGCTTTCCAGCCACTCTTCCCCAAGCCTGTAGCATTGCATGGGGTTGTTGTGACCCAAGTGCAGGACACGGCACTTGGCCTTGTTGAACCTCATACAGTTGGCCTCGGCCCATCGATCCAGCCTGTCCAGATCCCTCTGCAGAGCCTTCCTACCCTCCAGCAGATCAACACTCCCGCCCAACTTGGTGTCATCTGCAAACTTGCTGAGGGTGCACTCTATCCCCTCATCCAGATCATCAATGAAGACATTAAACAAGACCGGTCCCAAAACTGAGCCCTGGGGGACTCCGCTTGTGACTGGCTGCCAACTGGATTTCGCTCGATTCACCATGACTCTGTGGGCTCGGCCGTCCAGCCAGTTTTTTACACAGCAAAGAGTGCACCTGTCTAAGCCACAATACGCCAGCTTCTCCAGGAGAATACTGTGGGAGACAGTGGCGAAGGCTTTACTAAAGTCCAGGTAGACAACATCCACAGCCTTTCCCTCACTCACTAGGCGGGTCACCTGGTCATAGAAGGAGATCAGGTTGGTCAAGCAGGACCTGCCTTTCATGAACCCGTGCTGGCTGGGCCTGATCCCTTGGTTATCCTGCACGTGCCCTGTGAGCACCCTCAAGATGAACCTCTCCATGGTCTTCCCCAGCACTGAGGTCAGGCTGACAGGCCTGTAGTTCCCCGGATCCTCCTTCCAGCCCTTCTTGCAGATGGGCGTCACATTGGCAAGCCTCCAGTCATCCGGGACCTCCCCTGTTAACCAGGACTGTTGATAAATGATGGAGAGCGGCTTGGCAAGCTCCTCTGCCAGCTCCCTCAGCACCCTTGGGTGGATGCCATCAGGCCCCATAGACTTGGGAGTGTCCAGATGGCATAGCAGGTCGTTAACTGCTTCCTTCTGCATCATGGGGAGTTTATTTTGCTCTCCATCCTTGTCTTCCATCTCAGGGAGCTGAATACCCTGAGGATACCTGGTCTGGCTATTAAAGACTGAGGCAAAGAAGATACTAAGTACCTCAGCCTTTTCCTCATCCTTGGTGACAATGTTCCCTCCCACATCCAGTAAAGGATGGAGATTCTCCTTGGCTCTCTTTTTGTTAATGTATTTATAGAAGCATTTTTTTGCTATCCCTTACGACCGTGGCCAGATTGAGCTCTAGCTGGGCTTTCGCCTTTCTAATTCCCTCTCTGCATGACCTAACGAGATCTTTGTACTCTTCTTCAGTTGCCAGATGTTTGAAGTAATGCATAAAAAGTGATACCAGAATATTTCAGTAAATTCACCTGCACTTTTTCATACATAAACAACTTTAAATTCTCCCTCAAGATATAAAGAATGATAAAACTGTATTCAAAGATGTATTTCATCAGATGATGAAAAAATAATGCTTGCTTGGAAACTTCAGGGTGAAAAAGCTATTGTTTTGTAGACTGGAATATCCTTGAGATGTTTTTCTTCTGTAACTGATAGGTATTTAAAAGCGTCAAATAATGGTTTTATTAATTTTATTGATTTGCTTGTTGGCTTAAGAACATAAAAGTTTTATTTATGACCTTGCTACATGGGGGACAGGAACTGGGACACTAAGAAGAACCTGACAAACAGCAAGATACCTGGAATTCATCCTGAAATATTAATTATACATCTGGCAGTACAAAAATCCTGATTCATAGCCCATTGAAATAAATTAATTACGTATCTGGCAGACTCTAAAATCCACTGAAGCCAAAGGAAGTCTTAGGAGTCTTTGACTCCATTGGGCTCTGGATCAAACTGCAAGAGGATGAGCAGAATTAGGCAGAGAGGAGCAGATCACCAGCCCTGCTGGGAGCAGAGCAAACTCTGATCAAGGAGATAAAAGCAGCAGGTGGCAGTCTGTAAACAACCTCAGGCCCTCAGAAATATGTCTCTAACACAGGATGGAAGGGGAGGGGGTCTGCCTCCCACCGAATTTGTAATTGACCTATATATTTTCATTTCATGTAAGTCTCAGTGAGAAGTGGTTAAGGATTTTGAAACTAGCTGCCCAGTGAAAGTATAAACATACAAAACCTCACCTTAGTTGTTGGGGGATGATTAAACCTAGGTTTCAGCAGGAGTTTCCCCAACCATGTACCCTCCAAAACTCTCATCAGGGCTCTTCCTAGGGCTCCTGGGCAGTATGCAGACAGTCTAGCCTAATTTGAATGATGGTGGCTGAAAGTTGAGTGTCTTTCCTGTTACAGAAAGGCATGGTCAGATTATTGAGAAGTTCCTACCAGACTGGAAAAGGCCCTTCTGCAGAGACCTCTTGGTGTCTTTGGGCCACCGTAGTTTTTGTAACCTGTTTGGCTGTTGTTAAAACACGTATTTTGAAGACTAAAATTTAAATCTGCTGGACATTCCTGGGTGATGAAGTGGAGGATAGAATTAGAAATGTCTTGAGACAGAAGAAAACAACAAGAGAATTAAGATGAGCACAAACACAACCAAGCTTTTTCTGTGTCTTCCTGCTTGTGTACTGCTTGCACATAGTTCTTCTTCACTGAATAATGAGCAAAGAAGATCCTTTGCTCTGTGCCTCAGAAAGTCAAATGGAGATTTTCCTTTCTTAATATTGTTTTAACTGAAGTGAAGCACAGTATAATGTCTTTTCAGTATTCAACCTCTGAGAGGTTTGCAGAACAAGGAAAGTACTGAAACTTGAGTAGTGTTTCATTCAATGGCTCCCAGCACAATGTATAAAGACTGTTTTCAGTTTATTTTCCTTTTTTTTTTGTATGTGGGTCTGTATATAGACAAGAGATACAGACAAATCTGCATATAGTAATTTTTTACATCTACACATTGCTACACTCTGAGAAGGGACAGTTATAAAACCCTAAAATGTGCATGTGGAAATACTGGAGGAATATAAGGTGGACGAAGCATTCTACAAGCGATTGGCAGAAGCCTCACAGTTGCAAGCCCTTCTTCTTGTGGGGGACTCAACTTACCGGATGTCTGCTGGAAATATAACACAGCAGAGAGGAAACAGTCCCGGAGGTTCCTGGAGTGTGTGGAAGATAACTCCCTGAGACAGCTGGTAAGAGACCCTACCAGGGGCAGTGCCCTGCTTGACCTGCTGTTTACAAACAGTGAGGGTCTGGTGGGAGAAGAGATGGTCGGAGGCCATCTTGGGCTTAGCCACCATGAAATGATAGAATTCTAAATTCTTGGTGATGTAAGAAGGGGGGTCAGCAAAACCACTACCATGGACTTCCGGAGGGCAGACTTCAGCCTGTTCAGGACACTGGTCAAGAGGGTCCCTTGGGAGATGGTCCTGAAGGGCAAAGGGGTCCAGGAAGGCTGGACCTTCTTCAAGAAGGAAATCTTAAAGGCACAGGAGCAGGCAGTCCCCATGTGCCATAAGAAGAGCCAGCAGGGAAGATGACTGGCCTGGCTGAACAGGGAGCTTTTGCTGGGACTCAGGAAAAAAAAGGAGAGTTTCTCACCTTTGGAAGAAGGGGCAGGCAACTGATCTAGATGATGGGATTGAGTGCTCCCTCAGCAAGTTTGCAGATGACACCAAGTTGGGCGGGAGTGTTGATCTGCTCGAGGGTCGGAAGGCTCTGCAGAGGGATCTAGACAGGCTGGATCGATGGGCCCAGGCCAATTGGATGAGGTTCAACAAGGCCAAGTGCCGGGTCCTGCACTTGGGTCACAACAATTCCATGCAGTGCTACAGGCTTGGGGATGAGTGGCTGGAAAGCTCCACCGCAGAAAAGGACCTGGGGGCGTTGATTGACAGCCGGCTGAATATGAGCCAGCAGTGTGCCCAGGTGGCCAAGAAGGCCAACGGCATCCTGGCCTGTATCAGAAATAGTGAGGCCAGCAGGAGTAGGGAGGTGATCGTGCCCCTGTACTCGGCGCTGGTGAGGCCGCACCTTGAATCCTGTGTTCAGCTTTGGGCCCCTCACTGCAAGAAGGACATTGAGGTGCTGGAGCGTGTCCAGAGAAGGGTGACGAAGCTGGTGAGGGGTCTGGAACACAAGTCTTATGAGGAGCGGCTGAGGGAACTGGGGTTGTTCAGTCTGGAGAAGAGGAGGCTGAGGGGAGACCTCATCACTTTCTACAATTACCTGAAAGGGGGTTGCAGAGAGGTGGGTGTTGGCCTCTTCTCCCAAGTGACTAGTGACAGGAGAAGAGGAAGTGGCCTCCAGTTGCATCAGGGGAGGTTTAGGCTGGATATTAGGAAAAATTTCTTTACTGAGAGAGTGGTGAGACACTGGAATAAACTGCCCAGGGAAGTGTTGGAGTCACCGTCCCTGGAGGTGTTCAAGGAACGTGTGGACGAGGCGTTGTGGGACATGGTTTAATGGGCATGGTGGTGTTTTTTGGTTGATGTTTGGACCTGATGATCTTACAGGTCTTTTCCAACCTTAGTGATTCTGTGATTCTGTAAAAACAAAATTAACAATAAAACAGACCATAAATATCCCTGATCTCACAGTGTACTGGTATTGGCTGAGAAAGAGTTAATTTTCTTCTTCGTAGCTTATACGGGTCTGTCTTTGGATTTGTGATGATGTCATGTTCAGCAATAAAAGCTGAGGGAAGGAGGAAGGGGGGGACGTTTGGAGTGATGTCATTTGTCTTCCCAAGTAACCGTTACGCGTGATGGGGCCCTGCTTTCCTGGACATGGCCCTAAATACCTGCCTGCTGATGGGAAGTAGTGAATGAATTCCTTATTTTGCTTTGCTTCTTTGCACGGCTTTTGCTTTACCTATTAAACAGTCTTTATCTCAACCCATGAGTTTTCTTACTTTCACCCTTCCAATTCTCTCCCCCATCCCGCCAGTGGGGAGTGAGCGAGCAGCTGTGTGGGGCTGAGTTGCCTACATGGGTTCAACCACAACACACAGTGCAGAAAATAGAACTAAATTAAACTGATATTGTATAATTCAATATGTTCTCATCCCTCCCATATCTGTGGAAGAAGAATGGGTCACAACTTTACTCAGGAGAATTGCAATCCTAGCAACCCTCTTGCCTTTTTATACAACAGCAGCAGCAGAAATGAAGGAAAGCAGTAGTTCTTGGTTCCCAGAAATGGGAGGGGTGGAGCTTGGATTACTTGGTATCCACTTCAGCAGCAAAATCTTATGAGACATCCCTTTAATTTCATGGCGAAGAACAGATATTTCTTACAATATTATACACACAGCACTGTGAAATAAAAAAAAAAAAAAGAAAGAAAGGAAAAAAACAGTTCTATGGTTCATCCCAATGACTATGAAAAATAGGAAGTTTCCAGGAAGATTTATAGCAGTGAAACAAAGCAAGAAAAATTGATGGAGGTCAACCACGACCTTAACAAGACTGGGAGATTACTAACAGGGAAAGCCTACAATAATTACCATTTAGGGTATTTGTTCTGTGTTTCTAAAGACGGATAATGTCTGTTTTGTCTTAATAAAAATAAAAACCTAAATCTGCTATATTATTGATTCTGGTTTGTGAGGATTTTGTTGTTGGTTTGTTGTTTTTTTTTTGGGGTGGTGGTGCAAATTAATCATCCTATATAATTATATGCTAAATCTCATTATTTTAAGTATTACAAATGTGCAAATGAAAACTGTTGAATAAATGTTGCATTAGAAACTTACAAATATAGGAAAAATTCATACTGGGAGAAAAATTGTGGTAGTATTGTAGGTTTTTTAAAATAAATACCTTCAGTATTTAGAATTTTTTTCCCCTAGAATGTATGGAGATGGTATATACACATCAATTATCATAAATGCTTCAGTTTTATAATGCTACTTGTTTAAAAATAAATACATATGCATTGTCATACTTCTTATAGTCTTGATTCAAATACTATAAAATAGACTCAGACTTCTGAAATTGTCAAATATATGTTTTGAGCAGTTTTACCTGCTGCTTATGTAACAGGAGACTGTGATAGACCCTTATCTTTGTTAATATTATTTATCAGTGACATAACTACATATAAATAAATTAAACTGAATTACATCATAATTGAACTAATACAATGATAATGCTATTTACCTGCACCTAAAACCTACAACTGTTCAATTTCTCTGAGGCTGAAATTAAACATAAATTGAGGAAAGTTTTCAGAAGGCTCTTAGTTGAATCAACAATATTATAAGCATAAAAGAACTCAAGTCCTGCTTTAGATCTTCCCCCAAAGCTAATTCTTGAAATTTTCCATATGAGAACAATGTGTAATATATGCAATAAGGCGCAGTGGACAGTGTATCTATGAAATGGCTTTTCTTTATAGATCTGTCTCATTAATTTTTACATTTTCTGAAACAGATCATGACCTTGCTCTGCTCCGTACTACTTATCCTGATATAGTATGACTTTTACGTATTTTATATAGAAAGATATTTTAAAAAATCTAAGTACAAAACCATGGGTTCTAACTTCTCTTGGAAACATAGTAAAGTTTAAAATCCAAGGGTTTTGCACTAAAATGCTTTGTTCTAATTATCCATGAATTATATCACCTCATTATTCACTATATTTTATTACTGTTGCTTCATTTTTCATTATATGTTATGAAATAACACAGAAAAAGAGAAATAGCTGACTACCAAAAGAAATATAAAATCTATTAAAGAACTAACTTAGAAACGCGAATCTGTTGAATATTGAAAAGTTATGAGATCTAATTTAGCAAATGCCAAAAGCAGTATTAAAACAGTATTGGTTTCCATCACTTCCATGTATTGGTTCATTGTGAGGACTGTAAATATAAATGTAAATGCTGTGCTAATGATTTTAAATAAAGCTAAAATGAAAGAAGAAATCACAGGAATAACTTATACTAACCAAACAAGAAATTATAACAAATAACACCATGTCAATGTTCCAGTGCTGTAATGATTTTAAATTAGAAAAGCAACATTTACAGAACAGGTTGCTCATTTAACATTTTTAGGATCTGTCAATAAGATCACTTTTGGCGTGAAACAGCCTATTTATTTTGATTAAAGAAAAATCTCTCGATGAAAATACTCTTGAGCAAATACCAGGAGGGGTTCTTGACTTGTTCAGTGCCTAGAGCATTCCTGCATATCACAAGGGTTTGAGAAAGAAGCAAATAGTGATTGAGGAGCTGAAAAACATCAATGCAGTTTGTAGGTAGCCTGTTGAGGTTACTAAAGAATATTGTTCCAACAAAGAGCGGGAAGCTAGAGATCTGATTAACTGCTTGGCTGCACTGTTTATAGTTATATACAATGTGCCACTTGATGGACGGTAAGAGTGCTCTCTCTTACTGAAATAAACTTTATAATAAGTCATTCATGCTGAGTAAAGCAGATATCAAATAATGCTTAACAAAGATTAGCTGGTTGCCAGGTTTTTTTTTTTGTTTTTTTTTTGTTTTTTCTGTGCAAAACAGTCATGACTATGAAGGGCTCTGTGCACAAGTCAGTTTCTTCCACTTTGATGTGCGCATTGTGACTTTGGAGACCTTTGCAAGCAATAGAAATATAATTCATATCAGTAATATAATGACTACAGCAATACAGTCCACAGGTACTACTCTACTAAGTATAAATGTGTTATGCTTGCTATTCGTATTTACTTTGTCTGCTACAAAGTCTCTAAGCTGACCTTGCAAGGAGGTAAGGTGTCATCTGGGTGAGGAGCCTATCTCTTCAGGAACAATGAAGGCATAAAGTACTTTGCTTAGTTACTTTTATTCTAGAAGTTAAAAACCATAAAGTCTTTTATAAAAAATAAATTACATCAAGGAAAATATGAAGAACCATAGTATCATATTAGTTAGTATCACATTCAAAGCAGAATATGGTTGTAAAAGTCACATGCTTTTTTGCATCATGAATATACCAATACCAAGGTCTTCTTTCTCAATAAAAAGGCTTTATTTCACTTGGGATATTTTTTGGTTTTGTTTTTCAACTGCAAGCCAAACACTTCAGTTTGGAAATGTTAAAATATTTGAATATTTATTTAATTCAATATAATATAGATAGAATAGATATAATTTGGCCAGTAGGTATAATCTGAAGAGAAAATAGGAATTTAAGATAACCAGATTATAGACCCAAGTCACGGTAACACCTGAGACACAGCAGGGAATCCTTGTTATTATGCAAGTATATGACCTGTAATTTCTTGTCTTTTTAGGACACTTGAAATAGTTGACTTGAAAATAACTATTTCTATTCACACTGTTTAAAGGATAAATTGATTAATAACCTAACATAGCTTATAACTTCTACTTTAAATGACTTGAATTCTTATTTGTTTCAACCATCTTCGATCGATGCTTCCATGTAAAAGGAACAAGCTAGTCTGCAGATCAAGCTGAATATTGTCTTTATTTTCACTGAGGCCTTGATAACTAATTTTTTGGATTGTGGACACACAAGCTTCCAACAGAGGTTCATTTGCCATTGTTAAACAATTATCCTTGATTACACAGAATTTATTCCAGTCAGGAAGATCTTTTCAACAATTTGCAATAAAACGCTCAGAAAATAATTCACAAGAGTGAAAAAAAGTTGATGTGCATGCTGGAAACAGATTGTATCAGTATTATTTTCCTAAGATTAGGACACAAAGAACAAGGCATATAATATTAGAGAGACCATCCCTAGTTAGCTAGAATTTCAAGAGAGAGGCCAACAATTACATTTTCTCCACCATAGTGTAAATCACTAAGAGGGCTTGAGAGCTGATGACAGCTACAATCTGACATACTGGATATGTTAGCTGTGCTTTTATTTCCCTGTCACACCAACGTACTTATAGATAAAAATGCAACTACATTACATCTCCTGTGGACAATTGTATTTTACTAACACACATTTTTGCAGAAACTTTTTGTTTGTACTTGTGGAAGAGTGTGTTCTGAGTGTATTTAATAATCAAGATCTGGAAATAAAAGCATCTAGTTTATCTGACCAGTCACACATGAGACAATTCAAATTGTAACATTTGCCAATAATTCAAAGTGTAAACATCAATATCAGCCACGTGTTTAGTAAATCTAAGGAAAATTTAAATCATATCTAAATACAATGACAACATACATTTCAGTGTTATAAGCAATATATTTAAAGTATACACATAATGTGAATATACTGACAACACACAGTTCTGAATATTTTTTTCATTGTAAGGTTATTATCAGAATAAATTCTTTAAACATTTAAACATTGATTTGCTGTGCATGGATCACTCATATCTATACAATATTACATAATACGAAGTCACTCTGATCATACACTGGCTATAGGTCCCACATGTCAATGTTCCCAATACTCACATGCTAAGAGCTCCCATATAATTAATGTGTTCCTTATCTTCCTCAGCAGAGGTCTATGCACTGTCTTACAGTTATCTTTATACTCCCAAATACTTCATCTTTTGATCTTCCTCTGCTACTTCAATTTTCTAGTGCTCTTGCTTTGCTCAGAAATACCTACATCAGTCGAAACTGGTGGGGCCTCCAACATAAGAAGGACATGGACCTGTTGGAGCGAGTCCAGAGGAGGACCACAAAGATGATCAGAGGGCTGGGGCACCTCTCCTATCAAGACAGGCTGAGAGAGTTGGGGTTGTTCAGCCTGGAGAAGAGAAGGCTCCAGGAAGACCTTATAGCATCCTTTCAGTACTTAAAGGGGGCCTACAAGAAAACTGGAGAGGGACTTTTTAGAAGGGAATGTAGGAATAGGACAAGGAGTAATGGCTTTAAACTGAAAGAAAGTACATTTAGATTAGATATTATGAAGAAATACTTCAACATGAGGGTGGTGAGGCACTGGAACAGATTGTCCAGAGAAGTTGTGGATGTCCCATCCCTGGAAGAGTTCAAGGCCAGGTTGGACTGGGCTTTGAGCAACGTGGTTTAGTGGAAGGTGTTCCTGCCCATGTCAGGGGGGCTGGAACTAGATGGTATTTAAGGTCCCTTCCAACTCAAACCATTCTATGATTCGATGATTCTATGATTTTTCAGAAATGCATTTGTATATAATATTCTTCTTCACTAGCTAAGCAGATATCTGACTTGTCTAGCCCATCTGCTCTTTCTTATTTCTGCCTCAATGTTTGTCTTATTATTCCCACCCCACCTTCTCACCTCACAGCTCACAATTTTTTGTAGTTCAAAATAGACCTTATTGTAGTTCTGTCACTTATTGTCAAAGAGATTATGCAAATCCATCTCTGGCCCTATATGAAGCTTCACTTTCTTCAAAGCAATATGACAGATGTGCTTATGGCTGGCAGCCATACCCTTAAGCCAAAGTAGTGATTGTTCCTGCCTGAACTGATTGGCCTTTCACCTGTATTGTGTTTTCACAGGTTTTTAGAAGGGAGTTGGAGCCAGGTCTTAAGCAGGAGGCCAAATGAGCACCAGCAGCAGATGAAGATGAATATCATCAATGGATTTATGTGTGTAAGAAGGCAAGAACAGGAATCAGGGAACAGGTGGCTAAAAAAGTTGATGATAAAATAAAGGAATTCAATAGAAGAAAGATATGTTAATTTACCTTCAATTAAAAAAAAAAAGCGTTCATTTTTACTTCCAATGATTTGCTTCTAATTCTGTATTATTGTTATTTTTTTCCTTTCCAGACTGTTATATTTATATAGTTATATATCATTTTACATGTATAAATGCTCAAATAACAATATCAAGTACCTTAAGGACATTAAGTTTAGCAATATAGCAGATTTACTAAATATATAAAGACTCAAAAAGTGTTAGTAGTGACACAGCATAATTACTATCTTTAATTTGGGCTAGCTTGGTGTTCTTCCAGCTATTTTTGATTTTTACACAGGTTCAGTAACCTAGTGGTTACCACTCTGCGGCTGTGTGTGTTTATATACTTTGGTCTTTCACCACCGCTAATTTAAGATGCTTTCTGCTTAAGAACCACTATCAAGTTCTGCAAAGAACTTTACATCTGAGATGATAACATCTTGCATCTATGGTTATGGTCAGCTAAAATCTGTTTTTCTTGCTCTTATTTCCTACCCACCTTAGTCAAATGTAATTCTTCCTCCTTTTTGTTAGTACAGACTCTGTTTTGCATAGCTTGTCTGGCCTTCTGAGGAGCTAGTACTGTACTGCATGACCACAGAATCACAGAATCACAGAATCACAGAATCACTAAGGTTGGAAAAGACCTGTAAGATCATCAAGTCCAAACTAAAAAAAAAAAAACAAAAAAAACAAACCCACACACCACAAAAAAAAAAAAAACAACACACCAAAAACCAACCCACCCAACACCACACAGCACCATGCCCATCAAGCTACATCCCACAATGCCACATCCACACGCTCCTTGAATACCTCCAGGGAGGGTGACTCTACCACCTCCCTGAGCAGCCTATTCCAATGTTTCACTACTCTCTCAGTAAAGAACTTTTTCCTAATGTCTAGCTTGAACCTCCCCTGGTGCAACTTGAGGCCATTTCCTCTAGTCCTGTCACTAGTCACTTGGGAGAAGAGACCAACACCCACCTCTCTGCAACCCCCTTTCAGGTAGTTGTAGAGAGCGATGAGGTCTCCCCTCAGCCTCCTCTTCTCCAGGCTAAACAACCCCAGCTCCCTCAGCCGCTCCTCATAAGACTTGTGCTCCAGAGCCCTCACCAGCTTCATCGCCCTTCTCTGGACACGCTCCAGCACCTCAATGTCCTTCTTGTAGTGAGGGGCCCAAAACTGAACACAGGATTCGAGGTGCGGCCTCACCAGAGCCGAGTACAGGGGCACGATCACCTCCCTGCTCCTGCTGGCCACACCATTTCTGATACAGGCCAGGATGCCATTGGCCTTCTTGGCCACCTGGGCACACTGCTGGCTCATATTCAGCCGGCTGTCAATCAACACCCCCAGGTCCTTTTCTGTGGGGGAGCTTTCCAGCCACTCGTCCCCAAGCCTGTAGCGTTGCCTGGGGTTGTTGTGGCCAAGGTGTAGAACCCGGCACTTGGCCTTATTGAACTTCATCCGGTTGGCCTCAGCCCATCCATCCAGCCTGTCCAGATCCCTCTGCAGAGCCTTCCTATCCTCAAGCAGATCAACACTCCCGCCCAACTTGGTGTCGTCTGCAAACTTACTGAAGGTGCACTCTATCCCCTCATCCAGATCATCAATAAAGACATTAAACAAGACCGGTCCCAAAACTGTGCCCTGGGGGACTCCGCTTGTGACCGGCCGCCAGCTGGATTTCACTCCATTCACCACAACGCTCTGGGCTCGGCCCTCCAGCCAGTTTTTTACCCAGCGAAGAGTGTACCTGTCTAAACCACGTGCCGCCAGCTTCTCTAGGAGAATACTGTGGGGAACAGTGTCAAAGGCTTTGCTGCCACGCTACACATGTAGTAAAACTGTAGTGAGAAAAATCCCATGGTGAGTGAATCTCATGATTTCTTATTGAACTGTAGTTTTTAGTTTTAATATTTGTATAACTTAGGTAGAAAGAAGTTCTACTTAAATACACACTGGAGCTCAGTTCATGACTGCTTAGTTTTCAAGTAAGTTTGTTTATCATTTTTCTGTACTAAGTAATTCTGACTATCCAGAATAAAAAAAAAATCAAACCTCCATAATCTGAGATTGTCAATACTATCGGTTTTCATTTTATTTCAGTGGTGCAGATAAATCCAGAGCAGATTTATTTGTGTAGGCAATAGAAGAGAGATTTATGTCCTGCATTGGATCTAGGTGTTGATGCAAGACCCCAGACCAGGTAAAAGACTCAAGCTCTGTAGAAAGATAAGAAAGAATATTCTCTCCCTTAAAAAAGAGTGTCAGGGGACAAGGCTGTTTAAAATAGACAAGAAGAGTTAGAGAAAGGAAGTATTATTTTTTTATAACTAGCAGAAATGGAACTGAGCTCGTAACTGAGACTCAAATTTTTCTGAAAATTTTAATATAAACGACTTGCCCTAGATCACATACAGCATTTCTGGCATAGCTAAACCCAGATTTCCTGAGAACCCTCAGTGGGAGAATTCCTCTAATTTAAAACCATCCTGATTTATCTTCTGAAAATCCAACTGCTAAGAAACCACTACTTAATGTCCTTCTGAAAATCCAACTGAAGATCTTACTTGCTCTTTTGCATCTACATATTTCACAGATGAGAGCAAAATCCTTTTCCTTAGCCCATGTAATACACTACATTTCTCTCTAGACAGTAGCCTCTGCCAGTGAATATTATCAGTCCTGAGTTCATTACTACATTTCATTCCTGTGGACTGAACTCTGTGAGCCACTTTTCAGCTCATAAGCTTCTTCCCTTCAAATCCTTTTCAATGTGTTAGCTCTGTTATTCTACATTTTACACAACTGCGGAAATTTTAAGGCAGCTTTGGTTGTGGACATGTTTAAAATGTTATCCTATTGAAAATCATCTGTAAAGTAAGCAAATCAAGAAACAAGGAAACATTTTCTACTTGACATCAGATATGTGATATCCTCATTTTGCTTATTTAATGAAAGACTAAGATATGATTTATCTCTAGTCATTGCTTGTTAATAACTGCAATCTTAAGTTGTTTATACATAAGAAAAAAAAGACATGAAATAAACTCTCCTTTACCTCTTTATGGCTGTTAGAGAAATAAGGATAAGAGACAGATAGAGGAGATTTGTTTTTCAAACTCTGCCTGTAAAGATTTTTTGTTTGGTTGGTTTATTTGTTGTATTGTTTTTCTTTGTTGTTTTTTTTTAAAGAAATAGAAAAAGCAAGTTAAAGCACTAGATGACAGCCTTTCTTGTCACGTAGGAGGGGATTCATATCACAAAAAGCTCAGGTAAATAATAACCAATTAGTTTTCCATTCTTTCTCTATAACCACTGAAGAGAAAGGTAACTCTGGAGGACAATTTTTCATAAATATTTTGCCCTGAGGGTTTGTTATCAGCGAAAGCTGATAGCAACCTAGATTTCCACTGGAAGTTATCATCCTGCACTTTTTGCACCCCAGACTTTGGCCAGCCTTTTTTTCTCTCTCTCCTGGGTTTTGGGTATAACACTCACTGACTTGTGGAGTGAATTGAACAATTTGGTGATCTGATTGCACACATGTATTTCTCCCTGCCACCTTCCTGCTTCCACAAGACTACAGCCCAGTATTAAGGAAGCAGCAGAAAACATGGCAAAGGCCAGAAGGAGAGTGAAAAAAAATTACTGTCAGAAATTGCCTGATCTTAAATCAACCCAACTAACAAAACTGATTAATTAAGCAACTATGCTATAAAATTTTAAACCAGCCTGACTGAGGGCTTCTGCCAAAAAGTAGGCAGTCTTACACTTACCTCTAGCTCTAGAATCAATTCTCACTGCTCCAGGGAAGAGGCTCAGCTTAAAGCTAACCCAGAAGAGCAGTGATTAGTTTTCAAGCTGCTCAGTCAAACTGGCTGCCTAAATCCTTTTGCTGGCACAAGAACAAGGAACCCACAAGGAAAGGTGGGAAGAGATGGAAGAACCCTTTTCAGCAGCAGCTTGTTCTTAGGTTCAACTCAAGTGATAGTGAAACTTAGTCTGAAGTGTCTCTGCTGGAGTCAACTGAAGGATGCTCCAGAAAGGACTTTCCGTTAACTTTCTCCATAAGAGAGAAACTATACAACTTGTTTAGATTAGATGCACAACTGTTAAATATGCAAAGTGTGGTGAGATGAATTTTAGTCTTTAGCCATTCCCATTGAATTCAGTGACTCAGGCACCACTATCCAAGGCTGCACGTTAATCTAGTTCTTAACGTTAACAATTTGAGATGCAAAAGGGATTACTCATATCCTTAAGTTAATATGGGCAGAAGTTCTGATGGGACTGCATCCTCTGAGATTGATTTGTTTGGGGTGTTTTTTGAAAATAGGGCACAAGCTGTAAGCTTCTTAGAGGGGGTATTATTGATGCTGCACTATTCCCAGTGGAATTCCCTGGTTCCTTTGCACAAACAAAGTGACTCAGCTGCAATGAACAACTTGAAATATCAGGGCTTAATCAATTATCTGGATACAATCAGATAACCTTGTACTTTCTTCTCTATCTTTCAGGAATGTATTAAATCTGCTCTTACATAGGCACTTTAATATCAACCTGAGTCTTTTGGTTTTGCTTTTTTTTCTTTTTCTTGTCTTTATTCTGCTCTATAGCTTCTATAGAGTATTGCAGATGTCATGTTTTATCAAACCAAAATCTAAATCCTTATGGATGATGCAAAATAATTCAGTGATATCAGAAAGTTATTCAGATTTGGGAATTATAAAAAACATAATGTTAAAGTGTAGTGTATTTTTATGACTTTTACTCTAAGAGGTCAGTATGCAAAGAAAGCAATTTTTTACTTAAGAGGCTTGAGTTTCATTCAAATTTGAATTGGTCTGAAACTCCATTTTTTACCGTGTAAAGGGACATATTGTGTGCTCACTGTGTTATGAAAGAAATAAACTGTATAAATGCAATGGCAATAGGATAGACCTTTGCACATGTTATGGTATTTCATAAGAGCTTTTTCTACATGCATTGAATGTTTTTCCATTGACAACAGTTAAAGTGGGGTTGCAGACTAATTAATTAATACTCATATCAATGTTTGGGGTTTTTTAAGACTATAGTAAATTAATATTTTTAAACAGGCTTATGTATCTGGAAAAATGTATTTATACTTTTGAGAAAAAACTTTAAACAAGTTAGTAATTATTTTCTAAATTTCAGGTTTTCATCAGAACTTTGTTAACATTTTGAGAATGTAGTAGGTTTACATGGGTGGCAGCAAAACATTCACCCAGCTACTTGCTCACTCCTCCCAAAGGGATAGGGGAAAGAATCAGAAGGGCAAAAGCAAGAAAGCTTGTGGGTCAAGATAAAGTGAAAGAGAAAGAAAGAAGTGATGCAAAAGCAATCACTCACCACCAGCAGACTGATGCCCAGCCAGTCTCCAAGCAATAGATACTTTAGAAGAACTCCCCTCCCAGTTTTATTGATTGCTGTATGCTATGGAATATCCCTTTGGTCAGTTGGGATCAGCTGTCCTGGCTGTGTCCACTCTCATCCCCTCGCTCACCCCCAGCCTACTCTCTGGGGCAGTAGAGTGAGAAACAAAGGTCTTGAAGCTGTGCAACCACTGTTCAGCAGTAGCTAAAACACTGGTGTGTTATCAACGCTGTTTTGGTCACCAATCATCTAAAACACAACACCATATGAGATGCTATGAAGAAAATCAACTCCATACCAGCCAGACCCAATACAGAGAGATCAGAAGAAAGTGCTGATATGTGTATATTCACATATCTCTCAAAATCTACTTACATAATTAAAACAGATCCCGAATGAAATATATCATGACAAAAATTACCTAGGCTTTTTACTTTTGTAAGGATATAAGACCAATATTAATACAGTTACTTTATATTTAATGTAGGTAAACATGCATCTTTAGAGGGAAAATTGTATCCTCTCAGAATGGATCTATGGTTAGCATC
This sequence comes from Gavia stellata, assembly GCF_030936135.1. Taxonomy (NCBI): domain Eukaryota; kingdom Metazoa; phylum Chordata; class Aves; order Gaviiformes; family Gaviidae; genus Gavia; species Gavia stellata. The sequence continues at coordinate 36,159,514 of NC_082594.1, forward strand.
TCCAAAAAGTTTAATCTGGCTAATCTTAGATATCTGTCTCATGAAATGCATTGCTCTGTGAAGGTATCTATTTTTCTCCAGCGTGTATAAAGGGAGCCTGTGGCAAAGTAATGTATCTATAAGTTAGTTTTTATGTTAGCTGAATCTGATTTTATGTATGCATAAGGCTTCAAAAGCAACAAAAGGACAAGTCAGGGAGGAGCAAAGTTTATTGCTGCTTGCAGCTGGGCCTTGAATTGGAAAAGCTTGCTCTTGTGCATTTCAGCCCCTGGCTCAGCCACAAGCATGCCATCCCATCACTGTGGAGATGATCATTTAGTGCTGTCACCACAAATAACTTCAGTTTCACAAGCATGGGGGATGATCTCCTCTCCTATGTGCTTTGCTACTTTGAAATGCTTTCAATATCCCTGGTTACAGATGAAAAGATAAAAAAAAAAGTCCCCCTTCTGCAAACACAGGTTTTCAGACTAGGGCCTTGACAACTGCATGTATCACTAGGAATGAAATGACCAATGCTTCTAATCCATGTGAATGGGCAACAGCAATCTGCTGCTTCTGCTCATCTCAGAAAATACATACATATTCTGATAACCGAAGTAATTTACTTGTCTCATATGGGACTTGAACACTCAGAAGAAAACAAATGGTAATACTTATTAACAATCATGATTTACCATTATTTTGGCTGAGAAAGTATCATTAAAAAGAAGAACATATTTTGGTCTCTGTTTCCTTAAATTAACAGCCATTTGCTATGAGTTTCTCTGCTGAGGTAATTATTCCTTTTAGCAAAGAGTTGTATTTACATAGGTAAGTCCTGAAGCTGGATGGGAAGCATCAAGCATCATGGCTACGAATGATGCTACATGGCTACAACGGCTACAGTGATGGCTACAAACTCTTCAGAAGGGACAGGCAAGGAAGGAGAGGTGGTAGGGTAGCCCTGTATGTCAAGGAGTGTTTTGATTATCTGGAGCTTAATGACAGTAATGATAGGGTTGAGTGTTTATCGGTAAGAATCAGGGGGAAGGGGGGAAGGCCAACAAGGCAGATATCATGGTGGGAGTCTGTTATAGACCACCCAACCAGGATGAGGAGACAGACGAAAGATTCTATAAGCAGCTGGGAGAAATCTCACAATCGCTAGCCCTTGTTCTCGTGGGGGACTTCAACTTACCACATGTCTGCTGGAAATCAATGCAGCCAAGAGGAAACAGTCCAGGAGGTTCCTGGAGTGTGTGGAAGACAACTTCCTGAGACAGATGGTGAGTGAGCCAACTAGGGAAGGTGCCCCGCTGGACCTGTTGTTTGTGAATGGAGGCCTTGTGGGGGATGCAACGGTGGGAGGCTGTCTTAGGCGCAGTGATCATGAAATGACAAAGTTTTCAATTGTCAGAGAAGTAAGGAGGGGGGTCAGCAGAACTGCTACCTTGGACTTCTGGAGGGCTGACTTTGGCCTGTTTAGAAGCCTGGTGGACAGAGTTTCTTGGGAGACGGTCCTGAAGGGCAAAGGAGTCCAGGAAGGTTGGACATTCTTCAAGAAGGAAGTCTTAAAGGCACAGGAGCAGGCCATCCCCATGTGCCAGAAGATGAACCAGCGGGGAAGAAAAGCAGCCTGGCTGAACAGAGAGCTTTGGATGGAACTCAGGAAAATAAAAACTGTATGATCTTTGGAGGAAGGGGCAGGCAGCTCATGAGGACTACAGGGACATTGTAAGGTTTTGCAGGGAGAAAATTAGAAGGGCCAAAGCCCAACGAGAACTTAATCTGGTGACGGCCATAAAAGACAACAAAAAATGTTTCTATAAATACATTAGCAAGAAAAGGAGGGCTAAGGAGAATCTTCATCCTTTACTGCATGCAGGGGGAAACATAGTCACAAAGCATAAGGAAAAGGATGAGGCACTTAAAGACCATTTGTGCTCCAGGTATCCAGCCGCCTGAGCTGGAAGATAGGGACAGGGAGCAGAATGAAGCCCCCCCAATCCAAGGGGAAATGGTTAGCAACCTGCTACACCACTTAGGCACCCACAAGTCTATGGGACCAGATGGCATCCACCCAAGGGTACTGAGGGAGCTGGTGGAAGTACTCACCAAGCCACTTTCTATCATCTACCAGCAGTCCTGGCTAACCAGGGAGGTCCCAGTGGACTGGAGGTTAGCAAATATGACACCCATCTTCAAGAAGGGCTGGAAAGATGATCTTGGGAACTACAGGCCTGTCAGCCTGACCTTGGTGCCAGGGAAGATTATGCAGCAGGACATCTTGAGTGCCATCACATGGCATGTATGGGACAACCAGGCGATCAGGCCCAGTCAGCATGGGTTTATGAAAGGCAGGTCCGGCATGACTAACCTGATCTCCTTCTGTGACAAGGTGACCCACTTAGTGCATGAGGGAAAGCTGTGTATGCAGTCTACCTAGACTTTAGTAAAGCCTTCGACACTGTTTCCCACAGCATTCTCCTGGAGAAACTGACTGTTCATGGCTTGTATGGGTGCACTCTTTGCTGGGTAAAAAACTGGCTGGATGGCTGGGCCCAAAGGGTTGTGGTGAATGGTGGCTGGTCACAAGTGTTTTTCCCCACGGCTCGGTATTGGGGTCAAATCTGTTTAGTATCTTTATCAGTGATCTGGATGAGGGGATCGAGTGCACCTTCAGTAAGTTTGCAGACGACACCAAGTTGGGTGGGACTGTTGATCTGCTGGAGGGTAGGAAGGCTCTACAGAGGGATCTGGACAGGCTGGATGGATGGGCCCAGGCCAATTGTATGAGGTTCAACAAGGCCAAGTGCTGGGGTCCTGCACTTTGGTCACAACAACCTCATGCAATGCTACAGGCTTGGGGATGAGTGGCTGGAAAGCTGCCCAGCAGAAAAGGACCTGGGGGTGTTGATTGACAGCCGGCTGAATATGAGCCAGCAGTGTGCCCAGGTGGCCAAGAAGGCCAACGGCATCCTGGCCTGTATCAGAAATAGTGTGGCCAGCAGGAGTAAGGAACTGATTGTCCCCCTGTACTCAGCACTGGTGAGGCCACACGTTGAATACCGTGTTCAGTTTTGGGCCCCTCACGACAAGAAGGACATTGAGATGCTGGAGTGTGTTCCAAGAATGGTGACAAAGCTGGTGAGGGGTCTGGAGCACAAGTCTTATGAGGAGCAGCTGAGGGAACTGGGGTTGTTCAGTCTGGAGAAGAGGAGGCTGAGGGGAGACCTTATCTCTCTCTACAATTACCTGAAAGGGGGTTGTAGAGAGGTGGGTGTTGATCTCTTCTCCCAAGTGACAAGTGATAGGACAAGAGAAAATGGCATCAAGTTGCGCCAGGGGAGGTTTAGGCTGGATATTAGGAAAAAATTCTTCACTGAAAGGGTTAGACTTTGGAACAGGCTGCCCAGGGAGGTAGTGGAGTCACTGTCCCTGGAGGTTTTTAAAAGATGTGTGGATGAGGCACTTACTTAGGGACATGGTTTAGTGGTCGACTTAGCAGGCTTAGGTTTACGGTTGGACTTGATGATCTTAAAGGTCTTTTCCAACTTAAATGATTCTATGATTCTGAGATGATCTGCACTGGTAAGCAAAATAAGCAGATTACACAGCTGGAGGACAAGTATAATTAATTAAGAAAAGTAGACTAAAAAAATAAACTAACTACATTACATTTTAGATATCATACATGACACACTGGCCCTTCTTATCATCAGCTCAATATGTACTGTTTGAGGCTCATTATATTGCCAGATTTCTTATGAACTGCATTATGTTGTGACAATAAGTCATCACGGTTTGGGATTCAGAAGTGAGACCTTAGGACAGTAAGAGTCTAAGCCATCTTTCTGTCTGCTCTTTTGTTTTGGATTTACCTTGTGCCAAACATAAGTCTGATCAGAAAATCTCTCTGTGCTCAGAATTGGATTAAAGATTTATCTCTTTACATATTTTTTTTTACTGCTAGGAAGAGTTCAGTATGGGCAGGAAGGGATTGAAGAAGAAAAGAATAAGGAGAATAAACAGGCAGTGACTGAAGCAGAGAGAAAGAGATGAAAAGATAATTTTAACAAACATTTCAATTTCATTTACAAGGAAAAGTGAGAAATATATTATTCTTTGTGTAGCAGCACAGGCAATTTTACCTGTGTGGGGTATCACAATGGTGGGTATGTCATTTACTGTTACATTGGTTACATGAAAATGTGTATGCTATTTTTTTTAGTAGAAGTTTATATTTCTCTCACATCAAAGTGATGAGATTCCCTTTGTATTTTCCCTTTATTTTTATCCCAGTATGAGACTGCATTAAACTATCTAGTTCCTTTTGATTTTCTGAAGGGTATTTTGAACTTCTGCTTCAAATTACATTCTGATTTCACAAATGATTGTTAGTTTATTTTGAATTTTCTTTCTTCAGCATTTATACTAAACTTACAAGATTACTGGGAATTTGACCCAGGGAAAATTATGCACTTCTACCATGTAACAGGGATAATTTCAGAGACGTATCTCAGCAAAGCCAACAGCTCAAGTGGGACCAGGCTTTGATACACAAACTCATTTTGCAGTCCACTTTATTTTACAAGGAGTCCAGTAGAAATGAATGAATGTGATTTTGATACACTTTTCTTTGTGTGCTGAATAATAAATTACTCTGTCAGTTATATATGCCTGGCTCCCACAATAAGATAATTCAGTGTTTCATAGAAACCTGCTTGAGTGAAAATTAAATATGTCATTTTTCTGTCCTGTTCTTCACTGATCTGGAAAACAACCAGTTGCTGTCCTCTAGGTAGCTCTCCTTTACACATTTGAAAACTGGTTTTATGGTCTAAACCAGCCTTCAGTTTTCTAGATCAAACAACTCCAGTTTCTTTAATCTTTTTTTTATAGATCTCATTTTATAAGCAGATAAGACTTGTCTTCTTTTACCACAGCATCTAAGTATCCTATAAGTTTGTGTACTTTCTCTAATAGCTTCAAGTTTTGGGTTTTTTTAAAGGGCTCCAAAACAAGACAAAAAGAGACTATTAAAAGGTGTACCTTTGTCATGGTTTAACCCCAGCTAGCAACTAAGCAACACACAGCCGCTCATTCCCTTCTCCTACAGCAGGACGGGAGAGAAAATCAGAAGGGTAAAAGCGAGAAAACTTGTGGGTTAAGATGAAGTCAGTTTAATAGGTAAAGCAAAAGCTGCACAGGCAAGCAAAGCAAAACAAGGAATTAATTCACTACTTCCCATCGGCAGGCAGGTGTTCAGCCATCTCTAGGAAAGCAGGGCTCCATCATGTGTAACGATTACTTGGGAAGACTAATGCCATCACTCTGAACGTCCCCCCCTTCTGTCTTCTTCCCCCAGCTTTATATGCTGGATATCCTTTTGGTCAGTTGGGGTCAGTTGTCCCAGCTGTGTCCCCTCCCAGCTTCTTGTGCACCCCCAGCCTACTTGCTGGTGGGGTGGTGTGTGAGAAGCAGAAAAGGCCTTGACTCTGTGTAAACACTGCTCAGCAGTAACTAAAACATCCCTGTATTATCAACATTGTTTTCAGCATAAATCCAAAACATAGCCCCATACTGGCTGCTATGAAGAATATTAACTCTATCCCAGCCAAAACAAGCACAACCTTCCACACATCCTAGAGATGCAATTCAGACCATCTATGTTTTTCTTTCTTTATCATATGAGAAAGAAAAATAATTTTTGAGGGCAATGGATACTTTTTAAGAATGAGACTTTATGGATATTATAATTAATTCCCAGGTTTTGTTTTAAGGATTTATTATTGTTAAGGGGAGAGGAAATATTCAGCTTCCTTGTTTACAGCCATTTTCTTAATATATTTCAAAATTATATTTACTTTTTTAATTAACCTCTTGTTTTTCTTCATGCTCAGATTAATTCATCTATATCTCCATTTTACATTTCCATATTTGATTTATTTTCAATGTGCTATTTCTCCTACTTTTATATTGAATTCACTCTTAGCAGTTTCAGCTCATTTCTCTAATTGATCATGATCATTCTAAGTTCTAATCCTATTCTTCATATATTTTATAACCCTGCCAAGGTTGGTGACAGCCCACATATTTAAGTGGGTTTTTCTGTTTCACCATACAAGACACTAATGTAAATAATAAATAGTATTTTTTTCCAAGACAGGTTCATTGGATATGCAGTGCAATGCAGTGCTAGATAGACATACTGCTTTTAGCTTTGAGTAAATTATGTTTAAAATCAGAACAGGTCTATCTGTAAAGCAAGTAATCAACACTGGAGAGGCTGCATTCCTGAGAATACCTTTGAATAGTATTGCATTAGCTTAGCTATCTCTAACAAAGCACTGCATTTTGGAGAGGTGGTATGCCCTGGGAGACCTCACTTGAAATATTTTTCCAGTTTGAAAAGATAGCTATTCATGAAGGGGCTTTTTTATATTTATTTATGTATTTATTTATTTATTTTTAACTGGCTGTGCATCCACTTTACAATCATTACATCTAGAACACATTTCTCTGGTTTGCTTATAAGTTTATGTCAACAGCTTTTACTAAATAAAGATTCCTGTGGATTTCTATCAACTCTACCCCATCCTTTTCACCTCTCAAAAAATGGAATTGAGGTAGTTCTACACAGTTTGCTGTTGATAAATCGGTAATTTCTGATTCTTATTTCACTATTGTATTCTTTGTACTTACACACTCTTTGTTTAATAATTAGCTAGCAGCATCTTTCTGTGTGTTGTTTTTATGTTCATTAGTATAGATTTTCACAGGTTCCTCTTTTCCCCTTTATGAAAGCTGATTTAACTGAGGAGTATAATTCACTAGTTCTCTAATACCTAAACCAAACCTCCTCAATTCTCAAAGATTATAAGCAGCAGTTGAGAGATAACAATGAGAAGTCCTATAATTGCTCTAATATAAATTTCTTCAAGCCCTGCAGTCATAAATATTTTTTAGCTTTAGCTAAATACTCTTTAAACTGTTCTCTCTCTCCATTCTTGCCTATTTCTGTGCCTACATGTTCTTAATTTTAGTTGTGTTGAGCCTCTGGTCACAATCAACCTTTTTCATTAAGTCTCAGGGAAAAAAAAGTGGGGGAAAAAGCATTTCAGCCTTTTATGTATTATCTGTTGTATCTGTTATAATTCAATCAGCATTAGGTTTAGGATGCTGCAGAAAGATGCACCGTGCCTTACAGCACCCTGTGAGGCACTAGCTCAATACTGACCAAGTAAGGAAATAACTATACTACTTTTAAAGTTGTGAATAAAATTTGCTTGAGTTCAATGGGAATCTTTACCGTGACTTCAGCAGAGTTTGGAGCAAGAATTTAGGACAAGTTACTGGACCAGTCATTAAGTACAAAACGTGTATCAAAATTCCAGCTTCCAACACGCTTCCAACCTTGGAAGCATCAATTATTGCTGATTTCTAATTTTTCCATGGCTAAGTTTACACAATCTCCCAATGAACATTTCTTTACCACCTCCTCTCCCTTATACACGCATCTCCCAACCTGAAACAAGGAGCCACAGGAAATAGCAGCAACAGGAATAGAAACCAAACTTGCAGTCTCAAGGCTGTGCCAGAGAGTCAGGCTGCTACTGAATGAAGGCCACACAAGGAAGACAGTTGCTGCATGATGGCAACACTAGGCAGCCCCTGGCAATTCCGAGAAATAAGGATATAGGGATAATGCAACTTCTCAAAGTGTCACATCCTCATCCCATCAGCAGTAACCTCAATAGAAGCAGCAACAACAGTATGACTCTGTGTTGGGTTGTGGGAGGCTGTATAAGTGGATATGTTTGGATGTTAAGATAAGGAATATTGATCAGATTGTTTTTCCCATCTTTTGCAAGATACCCTGTACTCTAGACGGAATCATGCTGAGGGCAAGGGCCAGACCAGGTAACCAATCAGTTAGTCCAAACTGATCCATAATCTGGTTACTGTGGCCTTCTGATGGCTAACAGGGCTTTGGATCTGCTTTGACAAAGAGAAACAATGAGTTTATACTAGGTAGGTAGTTTAGATATAATGAATGACTGTAGGTATATGAAGCAGCAATGGAAACTCTTCTCTGTCTTGGTGGAAAAATATATTTCATATTCCCTTAATTTTGAAAGAAATTAGATGAAGAATTCCAGGGACACAGGGCTTTATATGTAAAACGCAGAAAAATGTGTATGCAGGTAACACGTACTTCCTTAAGGAAACTTAAGTACTAGTAAGCCACGTATTGCCAGGGCGCATTCGCACAGACTGAGCTCAGCTCTCTGTACTGTTAATTGCTAGTATGATCTCTGATAAGCTTTTGGCCCAAGTAAACGTCTACTCTCATAAACAATTTCTGTGCTCACGTCATGTGTTAGCACAAAGGTCATTTCTAACAGGTATTTTAGATGTGACCACTGTGTTTGGAGGGTCAGGGAATGCAATAGTAAGGATGCAGGTTATTCTGTGCTGGTTGACATTAGTGTCAGGAATGTTTATGGGCATTGTTTCTTCCAATATTATAGGTGTGGCCCTACAGCTCCATCAATGGAGAGACAAAGCTTCCTCCAACATCACATCTCAAAAGTTTGTCTTAGTTCAACTAATTTCACTTATTTGTTCTCTCTAGTCTTCTTGTCTTATATAGAAATCTGAACTATTTTCCATTTTTCAGTGAGCCTACTAGTGTTAACTGTCTAATAACAATTGACCAGTTCATTTCAGACTGGAACTAAAGACATCAAACAAAACTACCTTTTCAGTGCAAATGATTGATAGCAACCCTCTCTTGCTGAATAGCTGAATCCTCTTTCACTAGTCTTCATATACAATAATAATTAAAAAAGGAACCTGTATTTCCCTGGTTGTTAGACTGTTAAGACTACTGTTGAGTGGAATTCTCTTGTGATGAACAAGATTACAGGGAAATGTATGTATGTGAATGCAGGTGTTATGAATCTTTGGGTAAAAATTAGTAACAGGTTTTTGAAACAATAAAAAAAGAAAAACAACAGAAGAAAATATAATTCTTAATTCTCAGGTTTCAAAAAGCAAAGATTAGGCTGCATTGAGGGGGGAGGGGGGAACCAAATCAACAACAAAAAAACCCCTCTCAGCAAGTCTATAAAGAACTCTAAGGAACAGATTCTTCCCAGATTCTTCCCAAGTTTCTTTTTCCTTCCTTTTCCTTCTTTTCTCCTTACAGTTGATTTTCAGCTTAACCCTTTGGCTGCTGTTTTTTCAGAGCTGTACAAAACATGACAGTTTCCTTTACAATTGTTATAACAGAGAGTTACTATGCCAAGTACATGACACAACAATGTAGATACTGGGGTTTTTTTATTCTTATACTTGTTATTATGGAAACTGGTGAAGCAAGGAAAACATTCAAAATACTAGATGAGTAATATCTGTTCCATGTAATCTTTTATTTTATATAGTAATAGTAGATTGTCTTTAGAGATGGAACCAAATAACTATCTTTATATCATTGGTAGGAAATACCAATATTGCCTACAGAGTGAAAGATACCATTTCTGGCAATTTTACTATCACATGGCCTTACAAGCAGCAAGGTAGGCATAGAAATCAATGGAAGAGAGACAGTAGTGTTGGAAATGTATTATATGCGAAGATAAAATGGTTCTTTGTATGAAAATCAAAGACATTTTTCATGCCTGGGGAAAATGCAGTAGAAGAAATCCAAACTTTCATTTGGGCCTGATTTATATGACTTCTTCTTGCCAAAGATGCCCATACAAAGAAATACATTTATATTTTTCTCTAGCTTTTGATGGTGTGAAGCATAATCTAAGAAGCCACAGTTTATTCTCTGACCATGCAGCAGAATGATGAATAAGAAGAAAATAACAGAATGTGCTGCAGCATACTCCAGGTCTGTCATGAAAATGAACGGTTGGGAGGTAAGTATTGGTTGAGATCAGCTTCTGAAATGTTCAGTTTTGCTGTGTCTGTGAGGCAAGCTGACAGGGAGAATTGCGTGCCTCAGGGAACACTGACAGAATTCCTGCAAGACAGACAACACCTGAAGTGGTGAAGTGGGGTGAAACTGCATCAATAAATACCTGAATGTAAAAGGAAAAAGCTGGGGGAGATAAGGAAAGTAAAGGTAAGAAAACCTAAAGGTAGCAATTCAGAAAGTTAACACATATGAAATAAAATAAAATCATCCAATAAATGTCAGACTGTGTGGACCAGATGTCAGAAATAAAATATAACTCAATAACTGAAATATATATTTTATCAGGGATGGCTTCATGCTGCAAGAATCAATTCAGAGGTGTTCAGGTATGGGGTTTTGGTTTACCTCATCAGATACAAGTATCATCTTCAGAGAAGATAGCTTTATTGTGACAATAAATACAAATAATCAATGTAATTAAAGAGTAACTCCATTGAAAACAACCAATGTGCATCAGTATAGTATAACTACCCATGAGAATAAAATCAGATTTCTTCATCTACATTGGGTTTTCAGATTTTGAGTCACACAGAACAGCAGCGTGCAAGGGCTTAATGCCAGCTTTTAGTTGAGGTTTTTATGTACTAGTTAGCCTATTTAATATGTTTTTTCTGAGTTATACATAAATAAAAGAAGTTGTTTCAAAACCAGAAACTGTGTTTAAGACCCTGATCTTTCAACCATATCTTTGTAGATATATTTCTGTGTGGACATGTATCCCTAATGACTACTGTATGATTCTTTTTTTTTTTTTTTTTGTTAAATATATATGCGGATCTCATTTCAGAACAGACATGTTTGTATGCAAAATCATGCAGTATTTTAAAATCATTTCTCCTTTCTATCTTTAGAGAAAAAAGGACAATAATGACAAGAAAATGGTTGATAACACTGATTTAGAAAAAGTGGTAGACTGCATGCTACAACAAGTTAGATTTATCCGCATGTATCCCCAGCAGGAAGCTGGCTGAGTATGGAGACTTAACTTTCCTCTTACCTTCTCAATTGGGAATATAATACATTGATGTGACGATATAAGGAAGTTGTCAGTTCTTGCTGTTTCCACCTTGTAGTTAAATAGAAAGCTTTATTCACCACTTTGTGTCTAGAACCCTACGTACATCATGAATTAATAACAAATAAGAAAGAATTTAAGCAACATACTGATCTAGAATATGCATCAAGGCAACCACTTCATGAAAGTAAACAGACTTATCAGGATTGCACCACCTCCTGTTTCCAACTCCCTCCCCGAGTGTACAGACATAGCGCACTCTGTTTTGAAAAAAAAAAAAAAGCTTATTTTTGGAACGGACAGAATGTTTTCCTTTCACTAGGCACGGCAATGATTCGGGCTAGAAGGTTCATTTGGTCAAGACTACAGCAGTCCAGCAAGTTTGATTTTAGGACCCCTAAAACGTTGCTTATGAATGGGTGTCAGACTCTAACCTCGAGTATCTGTACCAAGACCAATTCCACTTCACCCCCTGCAACTCAGTCTTTTCCCTGACTATTAGCATAGCTTTTAAGTTTTTCCTAATATTTAATCTAAAATTCTCCTCTGCAAGTGGAACCCATTACTTCTCTTTCTGTTCTTACTGGCTAAGGGGAGTAATTGGTCCCTGTCTTCCTTAAAATACAGCTTTTCAGATTCAAGGACAATTATATGTCTTTCCAGTCGTCTTTGACTGTAGAATGAACATGCCCAGTTAACTTAGCCTTTTCTCAAATGTCTTCTTTTTCAAACCTTTTATTATTTCTTTATCTCTCCTCTGAACTGCCTCCAATTATCTTCTGTTTTTTAAAAATTTGCTGCCCAAAACTGTGTGTAGAATTCCAGCTCAGTCCATACTAGCGTGGAAGAGAGCATAACCATTTCTTCTCCTTTATTTTTATATGAGACTTCTTTTAAGAGGACTTGAAAATGGTGGGGGAAAAGTGATGCTAGTTCTTTAACCTCTGCCTTTTAGAGATATAAGGAAAAGAGAATATTCATGTGTATTGGGTTGACATGCCCAGGTGTTGGTACTGGGGGGCTGCAAGGCTGGCCTCTCTGAGGCCAGGGCTGCCCTGTGCTGGACACAGTTGGTTCCAGGACAAGGAGGTGTTCCAGGTGCCAGAGAAGATATTCCCTGCAGCCCAGTGAAGAGACCACACTGGAAGAATGGAAAGGAGCACGAGGAGGGAGAAGCAGCATAAAGAAACCTCTGTGTACTGACTGTAACCGTCCACTACCTCATCCCCCTGCACCATTTGGGTTGGGGAGAGGAGTCTGAAGTGAAGGAGTGAAGTTGAGCTTGGGAAAGGAGAGAGGGAAATATATTCTTTTTTTGTTTGACATTTTGTTTCTCACTGTCGGGAGTTTCCCGAAGATGTCGGGAGTTTCCCGATGCCAGGAGTTGACCGACGGTTCGCGGCTGAAGGAACAGATGCGTCCGACTCAATATGAGTGATAAAGCATAGTTCACTTCATTATTCAAGCAACACATATTTATACCGTTAGACCTAATATGCACCTACTTGTTAGATCCTAATTGGCTGAGCCTAAAACATACGTCTACTTGCAGTTTGAGCCTAACAGTTACTTTTGTTTATGTTCTTCTACTTGCAGTTTGAGCAGCTGTATAACTCCCTTCTACTTTGATCATAACTACTTGTTATCTACATCCTCACTTCTCAAGGACGCCCAGTCCTTGCCACGTAGCCCTTATTTATTGCTTCGCTTGTAATTTTCCACAGGCCTGTCTTTGTCTCTCTCAGAACAAGCTCTGATCCATCAGCTGCACAGGACCACCCCAGGGGCCCGCATCCTGCCCTGCACAGGACCACCCCAGGGGCCCGCATCCTGCCTTCCCACATCTCACTACTCCAATCAGTAATTAAATATTTATTTTACTTGGCAATAAATTAATTTTCCTCAAGTCAAGTTTCTTTCGCCCACAATGGTAATTGAAAAGCTATCTCCCTGTCTTGATCTTGACCCATGACCTGCCTTGCTCCTGTTCTTCCTATTTTTCCTCCTCATCCCCCTGGGGGAGTGGGAGAGGAAACGAGCAGCCGAGTGGCCATTTAGCTGTTTGCCAAGCCTAACATAGCACATCATGGTAGATTTTTTTAGGTTGAATTATGTGTATTTTTCTGTGTTTCTCATGTTTGGATTCTTTCCAATGAGAAATAATTGTATCAAAACCCAACAAAATGTTCATAGCACACACAAAAAGAAGATGAGTGACCCCTCATAAAAGTATCTTATTTCTTAAAAAATAAAAGAAAAATAAAGAAAAAGAAAAAAAGAAAACCATGGAATAGACTCCATCATTTTATATAGTGAGAAAAAAAAAACCATATTGTGAATATAACTCATATTTTTACAGCTACTTGTATCTGTCACTATAGCCAAAGAAGAAATTGCCCGTCCTTAGATCTACATCAGCTTTTTACTTTGGATCAGAGGAGTACTTCTGCAGTAAATGTCCTGATCATATCCACTTAGGTTCTCATTCTGGAGAATGCACAATTAATCCATTCAGATAAAACTAAACTCAAAACTGTATTCCAGGAGCTCATTGTGTTCCCACTCCAGGACGGTATTCAGTCCAGGGGACCAGACAAGAGCCAATTCGAAGTAAAGCATCCAAAGTGTATATAGTGCAGATATGGTGTCCTCAGCATCATTTGTTTTGCCCAAGACATCTGCTCCTGTTATGCTTCACTACTTGCTGATATCCCTGTAACTCTTACTAAGAGAATATTTTGGTTCTCCCTTTCCTTTAAAAGTTCAGTCCAAAGAAAGGGAAAGGGCTTTATTCATAAAACATACTGATTTACAAAGTAAATGTCCAGAATGGAGAATAAAATTACATCCTCAGAATGGGAAATCAGTAAATTGCTGGCTGCGGATTTCTGATTGTTATATACCCACTGTATTGTTGACTCTGTAAATGCATTTCCATCTAATAAGGAGAAATGTATGGTGGTTTTGATAAAAGACTTGTTTTGTTTTGTTTTGTTTTGTTCTGTTCTGTTTTGTCTTGTCAGGAAATGTTACCTGCTAGGCTGCTTGGAGTTGATCCTCCAAGGCCTATGACACCAAAGAAGGTTCCTGTGTAGATTGCTACCTAGGGACTTCAGCATCTATACTTGAAGTCTACATATGTGTGGACTGCCTGAAAGTCATGGATCACTGAGGCTATCTGCCAATACAGATGCATAAAACAATTAACAAAGCATTCAGCAAAGACTGAAAATTTCAGAGACTGGAATCATGTTGTTCTCTCTGGCAGTTTCTAATCATCATTTGGGTCAAAACTACTGATGAACAAAAAAATGTCGTGTATCTCTGAGGTTTATCGAGACTTCCTTATTGTGGTCTAGTTGTGTGCCTTTCCAAATCTGAAGGACTATTAGGTACTGACTAATATTTGCTGATTCCTGCAGATGTGATTTGGGGCAATCACTTCTGATCCCTCTTTCCATCATTACCTAGTATATGTCTTCTTCTGTTATGCATATATGTAAAACTGACCACAATAGCCTGTAGAACTTACTTACAATGTGCAACAGGAAGCTTAATTTGCACATCTTTACTTTAGTGAATTAAATATGTGGTGCCATACTTATTTTACTTATAGCTTTACTTAATTTATTTAGTTCAGTTGTTAAGGTCCTTTTAGGCATTGTCATGCATGTTACATTGTTGCTCAGATTCCACCTGAATTTTCTCATGTATCACGTATACTGACTAACAACCCCCGAATTTCTACTTAGCATCAGAGATGAAAAAATAAAAAGGTGATTAACTCATATGGCAGATTGAGTTTTGATGAGCTAACAAAGCTTGCTTCTATTTTATTCTGATCAGGATTTCTGAGAGAGTCAGCAAAGGTTGAGAGGGCTGCCCTAGGAGTAGGATATGTCATGGTTTTTCTTTTGGCCTGTGTAATATTCCCACTTCGGGGAATACTAATATGTTAGATCCTTTGTACAACATTTCTCTTTGTCAGCATCTTGCTTCTGTCCTTATCCTCAAAAAATGACACTTGGCATATGACTACAGTGGCTTGGGGATTGGATGGATTCATCTTCTGCTTGTCATTCAGTAACAGAGTCACGTTGAGTCTTCCACAAGCCTAAAGACAATACTGAAGTGGAAAAATTCTTTTTGACATTGTAGGTCCTTTGTAAAATTTTATATCGGATACTCACTGGTCCATGTTTTTCCAATTTTTATCTTCAACATTTAACTATTATTTTAATTCCATGTGGCCATTACTCCTAAACATAGAGGGTTCTTGAACAGGTACTACTTTTATTTCCTCACAGATTTGTATAACTTGAAAAGAACAAAGGAAAACCCATACTAATAATATTGCCATAAATTTATAGATATTAATGACAAATGATTACAGAAATATTAATAATAACACACATATATATGTGTATATACAGATACACATCATCTTTTAATAAACCATTTCTATACCATATATCATTTGTGATAAAAAATTGTTGATAATGCCAGAAACCCAGAAATGTGAAAATATCATTGGGGATCGTCTGCTGAAGGATTTCCAATATACCATCAAAAGATGCTATCAGTGGCCTTGAAAATGAAAGCAAAAATTGGCTATCAACACAGATGGCCACTTTTTGATGAGTTTGAGTGCAACCTTGAGAGGAACTAATGGCATAAGTTGCATAGGGGTCACATAGTTTTATCATGCACAGAACTGTGTATCAAACTATGAAAACTGCCCATAACTGACCATGTAGTTTTCATTAGATTGCATATGTAAGTCCAAAACCGAAACAACTAGTTCCATTGACCATGTACTTCAGAATGAGGAAATGAACATGCTGATATCTTCTCCTGTACTGGTTTTTATATAAGTCTTATTATCAGTAATACTAAGTTGTGTTAAAGAACAAATGCAGTAACAAAAATATCTCCTGATATTAAAGCACCCTGTATTCCAGAGGATCAAAGCTTTGTCCAAAACCTAAGGACTATAACTTCTGCAATGGAAGGAATACAGAGAGATTAATCCTTTTACAAAAACAATACAAGGGTTAGGGAAGTGGTTTGTTTTTAGAAGATGAGTATTGTTATAGGTCATACATAGTTTGAAAAAAAGGTAGAAAGCAAGAGAATCAGAAGCTTCTCTTTCTCCATAATAGATATTTTTTAATGTGAGTGCACCATGGGGAATGATTCTTACACAGCTGTTTTCATCCAACTTTGTAAAAAGGTGTTGGTTCAAGGAGATTTCTCACTGGAAGAATAACTACTATATTATATGTTAGCATTAATCTCCAGTGGAAATGAAGACTATAAAAATTGACCTAATTGTTTCATTCTAGTTGTGGTCATATTATTAGCCTTAGGTAATTGTTAATGTACCTAGAATTTTGGAAGTTCATCTGGCTCCTGCTTTCACTATGTTTCCAGGGCATAACTTCATTGTGTGGAAACCTGATGACACATCATAGGTGGTGCTGGATTGCAAACTCTGTACCCTCTACCAGGGAAAGCTTTTGATGTGTTGTATGCAGCCAGCTGAAGATTTCCAAATCTGTCCATATTTGCTTGAAGAGCAGTTGCTAAGAATTCATCAAATGGCTGAAACACCATATTAAAAGTGCAGTATATTTCACCAGTGTTCTCATGAACATCATCAGAAGAGACAAAATATCACTGAGGATTTTAAATTACAAATGGGATAGAGTGAAAAGAGATATGACAAAGATTAAAAAAGGATGCCTAACTATCTTTGTAATTGTTAGAGGATTTTAAAAATTCTACCTGCTTACTATTATTGGAACTCTCTTTATAGGTAATAAAAACACTTTCACAGCAGACATTTTCTGGAATTATCATATCTGTAATATGTCTGAAACACAAACAAATCTAAGAAAAGAGCTTGTCAATCAAGGGATACTATGCTTTGTCCTAGATAGGAATCACAATTATAAATAATTTCTAATGCTGATATACCACACAGAGTTAGAATAATCAGGCTTTGTGATCCGTATATCTGATGAATATCTAATCAATGGATTGCCCACAGGCAATCAGAGATATATCAGAGATAACACAAAATAATGCAGTTTCTGGAAGAAATTTTACTTAAACACAATAAAAATAACTTTTAACAGAAGTCTTTGACACTGTCTCCTGTAAGATCCTCATGACAAGCTGTTGCTGTATGGGTTGGATAAACAGACAATGAGGTGTGTTGAAAACTGGCTGAATGGCCAGACCCAGCGGGTGGTGATCAGTGGCACGCAGTCTAATTGGAGGTCTAGGCGTCAGTACTGGGTCCAGACCTGTGTAACATCTTCATTAATGAACTGGATGATGGATCAGAGTGTACTCCCATTGGGTTTTTTGGGTAATCTGAAACTCAGAGGAGTGCCTAATAGACCAGATGGTTGTGCTGCCATTCAGAGGAACTGTGAAAGGTTGGAGATATAGTATAACAGGGACTTTATACTGTTCAAAAAAAGGAAATACCAAGTCCTTCATCTGGGGAGGAATAACTCCATGCAACCGTACAGGCTTGGGTCTGACCAGCTGGGAAGGAGCTTTGCAGAAGAGGACCTGGGGATGGACAACAAGCTGACCATGAGCCAGCAATGCACCCTTGCAGCAAAGACGACCAAAACCAACCTAGACTGCATCACAAAGATTGTTGCCAGCAGGTCAGGTGAGGTGATCCTTCCCTTCTTCTCAGCACTGGTGAGACACATCTGGAGTGCTGGGGTCTACAGCACAAAAGAGACATGGACGTACTGGAGCAAGTCCAGCAAAGGGCTACAGAGGTAAATAAGGGATTTGTCATATAAGGAGAGGCTGAGAGCTGGGACTGTTGAGCATGAAGAGGAGAAGGCTCAGGGGGATCTTATCAACAAGGACAAATACCTGAGGGGAGACTCTAAAGCAGATGTTCTTCTTATTCACATCCAGTGACAGGATGAGAGGCACTTCACTCTTAAAAAGAAAAAAAATACTGTAAGTGCCCAACATTGGAATAGCCAGAGACCCTGTGGAGTCTCAATCCCTGGAAATACTCAAAATCTGACTGGAGATGGTCCTGAGGAACCTACTCCAGCTGGCCCTGCTTTGAGCAGGGAGCTTGGAGTAGACAACTTCCAGAGGTATTTTCCAATGTCAGCCATCCTGTGTATCACTGCTGTCCAATTTTCCTATCACCTGGTCTGAATTTTATATGGGTTATGTTGAAAAAACCCTAAAAGTTTGCATTCTTAATTACAAAAATTCTGTTGTGTATATCTGATTTGTCCATGCTGAAAGTGGTTTAGAGGTTGTGGATGGGTACCAACTTAAGTATGAGTCAACAATGTGTTTTCAACGTAAATAAGAGAAGCTGCATACTTGGCTACAGTAACAGGAATGTATGGGAGAAGAGAGGAAATTATTATTCTCCTCTACATGGTGCTATGGAGACCACATTTAGAGTAGTGCATTCTTTTGGGTTGAAGATGGATGTGGAGAAGATCCAAGGACTGCTATCAAAATGGTGAAGGCACACTACAGGTCCTGTGAAGAGAGACTGAAGGAGGTAAACTTGTTTAGTCTAGTCATGAAAAGAGTAAGGGTCAATCTAAATGTTTCTCACAACTATTTTAATGGCAGCTTACAAAGATGATGGAACCAGCTCTTCTCAGTAGTACCAGATGATGCAAAAAGGGGCAGAGAACACAAATTTGCAAGCAACTTTACAAGAATTGTCACCATGGTTGAAACATAATACTAAAGACAATGACAACTAGAAATATTTCCAAGTGTGTACAGAAAATTAAGTATAAGTGTTGAAGTCATGGAGTTATGCAAGTGATAATGAACTTCTCCATTTTAGGTTTCCAAACTAGAAAACTCCCAATATGTCTAAGGAAAGCACACTGATCCTCATCTTTATGGATATTTAAGATTATGGTAATTCCTAAACTTTGGGTGAAATGGCTGGAGAGTTTTTATCTTAAATGTTTCATGACAACTTGGGGCATCAAAAAAAGAGAGAAACAGTGCAAGTTTCTGCCAGAAGAATCAACAGATAAATATTTGTGGCCTGAATATTATAGTACATGCAAGCAACTTCAGCTAGAATGTTCATATTTGGTCTTTAGAGAACTGACAGTTCATTCCTTACAGTTTAGAGCATCATAAACATACGCACTACATATTTATGAACGTAACACCACAGTAGTGAGATGGAACTGCAGAAACAACATTTGCACCAAGAACCAACACATCCATTTCTATTTTTGATGACAATGAAAAACTTGCTGCTGGAGATTACACAACAAACTCCAAGGGAAGTACTTTTTTCATAAATTGCATTATGGCAGGCTGCCAAAGGACAATCCAGAAAGGATTCTGGAATGGTGGAGGGCTGCATCAGTTTACAGTTTGGTGATTTTTTTGATCAGCTGAGAAGACACAGAGCATACACGTTTCATGGAGAACAATAACATGGGATGATATAGAATTCAAATTTGGACACCTATTCAGATACACCAGATCATTACTGAACAAAAGTTTTCTATGTCTACAGTTTATAAGTGAAATATATAAGTTATATAAACTTGAAATTACTATATGGACTGTTTTGCATATATCCATGTAGATGTCTCTTCTTCTTACTGAAGACTCTTCACTGCAGCAGACTGATCCTGCTGTGGGCAAAATAAAAAGGCTGTTTCTTCCTCCTTCACTTTTACTATTACAGCTAAACTGATACATGGCAGTAGGTCACCAGTCAAAGGCTATATTACTGCAGGCAATGAAGACAATAACTGACAACACTGTCCAAGCTTCACTGAGCTTGCCATGCAGTGCATACAATTTTGAAGTGAAAGGTATATTTCATACTAAGGATCTTATGACAACACAGAGATCTTTATAACCTCAGTTGTCTTATAATGAGATAACTACACAGAACAACTTGTAAGGAGGCCCAATGGTGTTCCTGGATAGAAGACTGCTAATTTCAAACCTGGGCTATGAATGAACACCAGTTCAAACACCAATATTGTCTAATACGTCTGCTTAGAGTTTTGGCACAAGATAAAAAGATCTCATTCTGATTCTGAATTACCTTATTTTGAATAGTGTCTATGCAGGTCCCACTGGGTCATACAGATCTGAACAAGTTAATAATGGACTGTTGTTAGACCACGTGGACTTTGGTTGGACCAGGATTATTCTTTGCTTTTTCAAGTAACAGTATACAGTCTTTTCATAGTAGTGACTAAGAGAAATGACAATTTGAAAATGTGACTGTATTTTTCCAGAAGCTGTATAAATGCAGAAATTTGCCCAGAAAATTTATAACATTAAATTAATTGTTACTATGCATTGCTAGGTGAACAATTAATTAAGACTTATGCACACCACCCACGGTATCAAGCATAATTTCATCCCAAGAGTCACCTAACAATTATCAGTGCATCCATTTTGAAGTACAGTGCACTTTAGGCTGTTAAGGTGATGCTCTGTCTCATGTTTATAAAACATAGATGGGAGCTATGAAGTGACTATCTAGTACAGTTC
Source organism: Gavia stellata (assembly GCF_030936135.1). NCBI lineage: Eukaryota > Metazoa > Chordata > Aves > Gaviiformes > Gaviidae > Gavia > Gavia stellata. The sequence continues at coordinate 36,180,060 of NC_082594.1, forward strand.
AGAGATGAGTGCTTAAGTGCATACATTTATTGTGTTTTAATCACCCTTTGGGCTAGCTCAGTAAAAGGGATAGTTCATCTCCTGCTTAGGAGCATTCAAAAAGTGAGTACTGTTTTATCCTACATCTGAACTCCAGTTACTGTATAGGCAGCAATACAAATATTACAGGGCCACAGATCAAACAAGTAAAAAGAAATGTGACATATGACATGACAGCAGTCATCTGGGAAAAAGAAATCCTGAATTTCTGATCCTAATTGTGTTGCTGCAGCTATTTCATTAACTCATTGGATACAAAACAGAAAGCGATGAAATGTGTATTTCCGTGGTTTTCATGTAACTTTAAGAAACTGCAATACACTGTACCTAGAACAAGTGTAATCAATTGATAAATTCATCTTTGTGCCTTCAGCTGGACCATTATTCAGTTCCACCTGAACATACATAGAGGAAAATACTTAGTTGCATATGGAAAAAAAGAAAAACACTGTACCTCGTTGCATAGGTCACTACAACACATCAGGTTATTCATGCCAGCCATTAGTTCTTTGCTATGTCAATAGTAAGGTCTTCCACGATTCTAATAATAGCAGACTGCAATGGCAGCATTAGTGAATTCTGCTTTGGGAGTAATCAGGCCAAGCTTGGCTACTTGAAATGTTAAATTATCTAGTGAGATTTAATTCAATTTATCATCTTTCTAGTCTTTTAATAGATATGTTCATGTGTCCAGTAAATACATGTTTAAATTGGAAGAGTTTAATGCAGGGAACGGATAAAATTAAAAAGATGAGAATCTAGAAAATAAATTATTTCATATCAGACTGCCATTTTGCTTTGATATTCTAGAATGTGTAAGTTCTTGTTTTACGAAAAGACTGAAAAAGAACATTCATTCAAGATCATTCATCTGAGTTCTCTCACCCAGACTTAAAGCTCCATTTCTCTGTCTTCTTCCCCCACTTCTGGACTATCTTCCCTTGAACAATTTCACATTTCTAAAAATGCAGATTAATTATATGGATGACTTTTTTAACAGCAGGTAGTTACCATGCTAAAGTGCATGACCAAAACTAACATTTGTAACTAAATATTAGTTGATATATTAGTTTATAAACTTGCCCCAAAAACTACACTGTCTGTATTTTTGTTATACTGTACACTCTCATGACCATTAATGATGTTCTACTATTAATGACGTTAGGCGTACTGCTGATCAGTTTGTTATTCCCCCCCACCTCACCCCATCTAATCACACAGGCAACTAAAATCTTTTTGTGCATGCTTCTAGTGGAGTAAGTGAAATTCTGTTTCCTCTTCAGGAGCACTTTCATGTTTCACTATATTAACATTTTTATGTAACCATGAGGAAATAAAAAAGTAAAGCAAATGTGAATTTAGGCAGCAGCAAAGAGCTTCCAAAACAACTACCTCTACCTGTCCTAACCAATCATTTTTAAAATTTGCTTTTTGACTTTTGCAGAGCTCCTGAAAGTTTCTGGACACTTAGGCCAATATGAATTAAGATTTGGATGGACAGCAACTTGGTGCTGTTGGCTAGTCAGGAACAGTCAAACATTCAAAAAATCTGATTGAAGTCCAGAGGAAAGAACGTGTGAATCTACAAAAGGTGCTATGTTTTGAAACACGAACTATTCACAGACTATGACATCAGTACCATAGAAAGTGGGAATGACTATACCAGTTTCTCCAGAGCTCAGCATTTGTTCAAGACTGGAAGCTCAAGGAAATTAATATGATCAAAATGTATTTTGATGCCCACTAGTCAGTGTTTCCATGTTGCAGTACTTCTAGGTAAATGTAAGCAACTGCAAGGAAAAGTATGAAAATGATGTGGGCTGAGGTCCCGAAATTGGGAGAAATGAAGGCTGTGATTTAGAAATATTCCCAGCCCTGATCGTAATGTTTTAAAAGTTGTATGTATCCTTCTATGTTGACTGTACTCCTAATCCGTAATTCTTTCCAGTGGTTTACAAGGATTAAATTAGAAGAAATGTAATGAAAATCTCTAAAATAGGAGAAAAGCCTGCAGAAGTTTCTTCACAGGAAACTAGCATCTATTTTAAGAGTATACTTGTTTTGAAAGAGTGTTTCTCTGAACTGTTTTTGTTCTGACTAAATAGTACCATCCTGTACAAAAGCTGTTGTGTAGCTGATGTTGCTCTCTCAGAACTGAAGCAAATGGGCATTCACCTAGGTGAAGTAAAAGTTAACTTTGACCTGCTGAGGTGACTGGCACTAGGGAATAATTTGTTAGGGAGTTTAAGATCAGTACTAATCTAAACTGATAAAAACATTTGTTATCATCCTGAGAAAGGTGGCAGGTAGATGCAACTGAACTGTTCTTGATGAGTCTATAGAGAGTCAGAAAGAATCCATAAAATATTTAAGGTTTATTTTCTTGAAGAGAACCTCTACAAATATCCTGTAATATCCATCTCATTGTGGCTGCATTTCGAATTTTGGAGATCCTGCTGAGCCATGGGATGAAGCATTCCCAGTACTCCTAATATGTTCTGGGAGCCATTAGATAATTCAGGTTTCATACCTGTTCAGATCTGGCTGCGCTGGGATTTCTTTTATTTCTTTCATTTGCTGCAAATGATCTTGTTTTATTGTGCATGATTATGTAGTAGGTAATGATTGGGGTTAAGCTGATAAAAGCTTTCTGTATAATCCAAAGTAAAAAAAAAGGTGGAAGAAGAGAGAAGAAAAGATAATAGAACATCTTGGTTAGCATTATAGAGAAAAGTTTAGAATCTCTGTATTGCTGAATGCTATTTATCTCTGTCCAATCCTTTTTTAAGCATGAGAAGAATATGCAGCAGACACAGAAACACTCAGTGATATAGCTCCCAGTTTTCTCACAAAGAAAAACAACAACAAGAATAATTAACTGCAATGTTTGCAAATGCTGCTGTATGCACAACATGGTTTATTGATATAATTTAGGCAAACAGCCAATCTATATGATTTTTGGCTTACTATGACAAAGCAAAACAAACAAAAAACCAGAAAGATCTAATAGATACTTTCTTCTTTCAACGTGACCTTCCAAGGTTGCTCAGAAAATTAGTGTCAAGTTCCTTATATAGAGGCCTCAGTTATGACCCCTCACATATACTTGCCCTTTTTAGTTCTATTGTGCTTCACCATATGTAAGTACAGAAATTATTTATATTTTAGCTAACTTAAAAGATCTAAAAAGCCTCTCATTTACCCAATTATCTAGGGAATTTGAAAGGTATCCCAGATGTTTGTTTCTGTTTTTCATACAGTGACTCCTGTGGAGGAGGTCATCTGCTCTCTTGAAGTCTGTGCTTTTAAATACTTCTTTCTAACTCATAGTAATGAATAAGACTAATTGAGGACAGAGCAGGCAGTGTTTTTTTTGTTTTTCTTAGACAAACCAGGTAGTTGCTTTCTTTTCTCCTTTGCCTAAGAAGCTAAAACATATATGTCTGATTACATAAAGCATTGAACATGTGTCTGAGTTGTACATAACTTACACCATTCAATAATATACTTGCATGTATAGGAACTACTGGATAAAATTTCACAAAATCAAGCAACAACATGCTTGGCATGTGTGTCTATGTGTAGAAGTCTTAGGTATGCATCGCAAAATCTCTGCAGACACACATGGAGAATTCAAAAGTCCATTGGCTTTCCCTGCAGTAGTTTTACTCAAATCTCTGAGACAGAAGCCTCTATAATTACTCTTAGGGGCTGTTACCATTTAAGCTGCAGCATGAAATTGTGAAAGAGGTTCCAAAATTATTAACAGTCTAATTGTAATTGTATGTATTTGAATTTTAAATATGCTTATTGGTCTGAATCATGAGTTTTATGAAGGCCAGACTAGAACATTTAATTGCAGTAAATGGAGGCTGTCCCCGTCATGTTTGAAAAAAAGTCTGTAACCCAAGCAGGCAGCAGCTGTTTCCACTACTGCTGGATACAACCTTTTCTGCACCATCAATTCTTATGCCTATAGGAGCCGATCACTGGCTGGTGATGCCCTGTTTTTTCACCCCTCCACCCCAAAAAGCTATTGGAGCAAACCTTTCACTGAAACTATGAATGATAACAGCTTCAGTTCAGAAAACAATTTGAACCAGGAAGAATCACAGATTCTTCCTTTGGACTAAAATTTCAACTATATGGACAAACTTTATGTACTAAAAGCCAAATTCCAAAACAGTGGTAGATTGATTCTGATAGAGTTTCTTTATTTGCCTAAAGCATTTCCATTTAATGAAGAAAAGGGTGTATTGGGATCCCTGTGTTAGGTGGATATATTAATATATAAATGTGTGAATATTATGTAAACATTGATACAAAAGTGGGGGTTTTTTATAGCGATATACTTCTTACAATTGGGGCTACAGTAAAGCATAGGGCTTTTTATGATTGATACTTGCTGCTTGATTGAGATAATGTATCACTATACCAGAGCTCATCACATGAAAAAAGTTTCAAAAATAATTTTAAAAAAGCTGGAAAAAATAGAAAACACAAATAAAAAGGGAAATGTAATAAAAATTAGCTGGGGATTTTCCTTTTTTATGAGTCTACTAACCTGAGCAAGCAGCCTTTTATTTAATTTTTTTTTTTCCTTTAAAAGTCCAGGCTGCTTTTCTATTTATCACTACTGGAAAGGAAGGGACACTACAAAAAAAAAGAAAAAAAAGAACAGTGCAGTCTCATAAGTACTAGGCAAAGATGTATTTTTCTTTCAGAATGCACTGAGATTATATTTTTTTGCTTTTCTCTGAAAGGGGATGTCTACTGAGAGCAATGCAGTTACTTGTATAAGTTTGCTTTAACCTCATACCGAAAGTGCATTATATTCAAATGTTAATCTCTTTTCTGGTGAACTAAACTATATGCCATCATAATTACCATTAAGTATTTTAAAAGCTGCATAATAGATTGCTGTAATAGGGAGGAGGGCAGGAGCGTAGTAAGGCAGGAAAGAAGACAGGCAGGAAGGGAGGGATCAAGTGAGGGAGGACACTGGATGGAAAAAACAATCCTTCAGATAAAATAATGTAAGTAACTAAAGGTTAGTAAATCTACTTAGTTATCTACAGTGATCACACTGTAATTTTCTCTTAGTAAAAGGAAATCATTATGATGATGCCAGTTCTAATAGGTATTTTATGGATGGACATAAAGACACTATGTGAGATTCAGCTGTTAGTGTCCTAATGTAAATCTTAGCCCAAACTTCTAGCCATCATAGCATTCTGGGTGTATTAAAACCCAACCCAACAACAAAAGTAACCCCAAACCCAAAGTAATAACACCCCCCCCCCAAACCAAAACAAAGCAGAAGAAAAAAAACCCAAAACCATAAAACTCAGAGTTTGAGATCAGAAAATGGTTGACAGTGTCAAACAAAAGTTTGATTAAACTCAAGACAAGGGGCAGATGGAGTCAAGATAGTCCAAACTCATTCTACCTTTTTTTAAGCTCTTTAATGAGTTGTTTAAGAATTTAGGCTGCATCCTTTAGGTTCCCCCAAGGCACAAAAGAATTTCCCCACCCCCAGAAATTGCTTAACTCCCTAAGAGTGCACCCATTCCTGTATATTCCTGTCTCTATTCCCTGACTGTAGGGCAAGCTTAACAATATCTAGATTGCAAAGTAAAAATGGGCTGTGAAGCAAACTTTGCCTTGTGATCAAGCGGTACCGGATGTGTTGCATCGTGCTGCTGAGAAGCAGCAGCCTTCTTACTTAGAAGAAAATAGAGCCAGGAAGTGGGCTAACAGATTAATGTTTAATTAAACAATTTTCTCCCTAGCTTTCTGTCATTTACTAATATAGTTAGATAACTGTACTCTAGATTCAACTCATACTCTGAGGGACAACTCTTCTGACTGAGATACTTTACTGTTGCAGAAAAAGGTTGGCAGTATTCATGGGGCTGAACAGCAAATGAAGGAAGACCATATACCTGAAAGACCGCAAGGAAATTTTACTCAGAAACAAACTATCTATCTAATGCAGGATTCTGAAAGTTAACAGAAAGGTGGAGTATGTGATGGATGCAGTAATAAAACACTCATGAAATTATCCTTAAAGTCACCTACCCTTATTATTTCTGATTTTAACTTGACATTCTAGGAGTATCAGCTAAGCATTTTTCACTGCTTAATTTTTCCTCTCTGTTGGCTCTAATTAAGGGTGCCCTTGGGTCCACCTCTTCAACCTGACAAATTTCAAAGTACGCTTTTTAAAGTAGTGAACTTTTCTCATAAAAGAACAGGTTTTCCTGATGTTATAGATTTCATACGATGGGCAAGAATAATAATATGTATTTCTTAGCAATATTTTTGCATGCAAGTAAATTCAAGAAAAGTGAGAAGATGTGGGGAAAAATACTTGAGAAGAAATGAAAACAAAAGATGTAGGTGGTTACTGGGTACTTATTATGATGCTAATCTCTTAATTGGCTCTGAAAATAACTGAGAGCTTATATTACTTTTGACTAATGCTGGGCTAATCCAAGAAGAATGAGAATAATATCTTTTCACTAAGGCAGAACTGGAAAACTAAGAAAAGAAAACTAGCTTGCCATGATGGAGAATGTCAGTACTACAATTAATAAGTCAGTTTTCAGAACCGAGCACGTCAGTGATATTAGGCATCTCCTATCACAACATTCAAAATGACACAGTAAGCTAGAAACACAAGGCAATTTTACCTATCACATAGCATTTCTTGTTATCTTAAGAACCTTAATACATTCTGACAGTCTGTCATCAAGCAATCCAGTTTTCAGGATAGCTTTTCTGGCTTAAGCTTTCACAGCAGCTGGAGTCCTACACAAGGAACACCCACTGCACTAAAATCACTATCCTTCCTGTTAACGTACTCCCCAGGTTACCAACATGAAAAGCAGTTACACTTTTTCACTTTAAGAGTCTGATTAAAATATCACATACTGTTTGCATGATGAAAAACTTGTTTAAAAAGAATCTGCTTCATCACTCCTTTCTTTTCACCATGTTCACATTACGGGAAATCAATGAGGTGTGCCAAAAACTTTGCTTTCACATATTCTTCATTGTGCTTAAAACTTAATGTAATTAAGAGCTAACTGGAGTGAGTTTGTCATTTAGTGGCATGCTTTTATTTGTTTGTTTGTTTATTGCCCAGGCTATAGTTCAAAAGCCTTTGGTTTCTATCTTCTGCCTTGTGTGTGAACTACACTTCAAGCAATCTGCTTGGATTTAATTTCAGATTAAGAGACCTAAATTTTTCTTCCTACATGTGGATTAGGTATCTAAACTCCCAGGACAGTTAATTACATAGTGAAGACAGTACAGGAAATCTGTACATCTTCTCAGCTCACTGTAGATAAATACATGGAGTCAGCTAACTCAGTTTAATAGCCCTCACATCGGCAAGAAGTGCCTTATCAATAATTTATGGCATCTGAGTCATATTCAGGGGCTTGCAGATATGACAAAGGACCTATAGAAGACCTATGTTTGTCTGGTAGATGGAGAACAGATAGGAATCTCTAGATCATGTACAACAGAAAGCATGTCCAATGTGCACAACTAGAGTGCCATGTGTGACACTCATATCACCTGAATTGAGTCTCCATTGAGTATAATGACAATAGAAATTTAGGCAAGTTAACATGTAGACACCTACATCTAGACCCCTAAATTCAGATGCCTTCAAGTTGAAGATAAATTCCAGTTGCTGTATTCAAGTTATATTTTAAGACAATAATATTTTCTATAGAATGAAACTAATTCAATTACAGTTAAACATTCCACATATCTTTGTTATCCTTACCTAGTTTTAATTCACAGAATCACTAAGGTTGGAAAAGACCTGTAACATCATCAGGTCCAACCATCAACCCAACACCACCGTGCCCACTAAACCATGTCCCACAATGCCACGTCCATACGTTCCTTGAACACCTCCAGGGACGGTGACTCCAACACTTCCCTGAGCAGCCTGTTCCAGTGCTTCACCACTCTCTCGGTAAAGAAATTTTTCCTAATACTGAGCCTGAACCTCCCCTGGCACAACTTGAGGCCATTTCCTCTTATTCTGTCGCTAGTCACTTGGGAGAAGAGACCAGCACCCACATCTCTACAACCTCCTTTCAGGTAGTTGTAGAGAGCGATAAGGTCTCCCCTCAGCCTCCTCTTCCCCAGGCTGAACAACCCCAGTTCCCTCAGCCGCTCCTCATAAGACTTGTGCTCCAGACCCCTCACCAGCTTTGTCGCCCTTCTCTGGACATGCACCAACACCTCAATGTCCTTCTTGTAGTGAGGGGCCCAAAACTGAACACAGGATTCAAGGTGAAGCCTCAGCAGCACCGAGTACAGGGGCACGATCACCTCCCTGCTCCTGCTGGCCACACTATTTCTGATACAGGCCAGGATGCCGTTGGCCGCCTTGGCCACCTGGGCACACTGCTGGCTCATCTTCAGCTGGCTGTCAATCAAAACCCCCAGGTCCCTTTCTGCGGGGCAGCTTTCCAGCCACTCATCCCCAAGCCTGTAGCATTGCATGGGGTTGTTGTGACCCAAGTGCAGGACCTGGCACTTGGCCTTGTTGAACCTCACACAATTGGCCTCAGCCCATCGATCCAGCCTGTCCAGATCCCTCTGCAGAGCCTTCCGACCCTCAGGCAGATCAACACTCCGCTGCACAACGGCTTCCAGCTCCTGTTTGCTGCCCATGCTGTGTGCATTGGAGTAGATGCACATGAGCTGGGCTATCAATTTCACTCCCGACATCAGCATGCCAGACCTAGGCTCATCTCTAGGTAGCCTGGTTTCATCCCCTTCCCCCTTTGAATCTAGTTTAAAGCCCTCTCGATAAGGCTCGCCAACTCATGAGAGGGAATCCTTTTCCCCCTGGAGGATAGTTGAACTCCATCTGCACCCAGCAGGCCCGGTGCCGTGTAGACCGCCCCATGGTCAAAAAAACCAAAATTCTGCTGACATCACCAGCGTCTGAGCCACGTGTTAATCAGGTTTGCTTTCCTGTTCCTTTCAGTATTCCTCCCCACCACTGAAGGGATTGAGGAATACACTACCTGTGCTCCTGATCCCTCAACCAGTCGCCCCAGCGCTCTGAAGTCCCTCTTGATCACTTTTACGCTACTTTGTGCAACCTCATCACTGCCAACCTGCAAAACCAACAGCGGATAGTAATCAGTGGACCGTACCAGACCAGGGAGTTTCCTAGTGACCTCTCTCACCCGGGCCCCAGGGAGGCAGCAGACTTCCCTGGGGGTTGGGTCTGGTCGGCATATTGGGCCCTCTGTTGCCCTCAGGAGGGAATCGCCTACAACAATTACCCTCCTTTTTGTCTTAGTAGAGGTGGTTGTGATGCCTGGGGCAGACTGTCTCGCCCTAGGCAACCCCACGGATGGACATTCATTCATATCCTCATCAGCCTGGCCCTCAAGTTCCAGAGCCCCATCTCTGTTGTGTAGGGGCACCTGCGAAGGTGAGGGAGGCTGGGAGGGGATTCGCCTGCTGCCCTGAGCAGGGACCTGTTTCCATTCCCCTTCACCTCTTAGGTCCCCTCCTTCTGCCCAGCTGCAAGAGGGTAAGGGATCCTCAGCTTCTCGTGGAGCCTCCGTCCTCTGCCTTTCCCTCAGGGATGGTAGGGCATGGCTCCACCAGTCTATCTCCCTCTCACACTCCCTGACACTCCTCAGCCTCTCCACTTCCTCTTTCAGCTCTGCCACCAGGCTGAGCAGATCATTCACCTGGTCTCACCACACACAGGTGTTGTCTCTCCCGGCCTCCGGCACGAGCAACAGGCTCAGGCACTCCTGGCAGCCGGAGACCTGGACAGCCATGTGCTTGAGCAGGAGCTCCGCCTGGGTCACCACATTCCTTCTGGCAATGGCTTTCGGCCGAGTGGAGACCATAGCTGGGCCTCTCCTGGGAGAGAAATGACCACTCGTCGAGAGAGCCTCTAGATCCAGGAGGGGAAGACTGCGCCCCGCCCGCCTTCCCCGCACACCCTGCCTGCGCGAACAGCCGCACAAACTCACACGCCGCGCCACGTCCTGTTTGCCCGCCCTGGTCGCTGCGCTGTGGGTCGCTCCGCCCCCTGGGGGCTGCTCTTGTACGCGAGGGGCTCAGGCCGCCCCCGCTCTAGTCCCCGCCCACGCTGAGTCAGAGCTACCGCTCGTCAGGAGCTCGCGCTGCCGGCTGGGGGGGGGCGGGCTGAGGCACCCGCTCTGTCCCTGCACTCTCGCCTTCGCCGTTTGCCGCCCTAGGAAGGGTCCCCCGTCGCGATCCTCCGCTGCAGAGCCCCTCACCTCGGTGGCTTCGCCGACATGGCGGGCACTCTGGGTTTTAAACTGCCGCCGCCGCTCTAGTCCCCGCCCACGCTGAGTCAGAGCTGCCGCTCGTCAGGAGCTCGCGCTGCCGGCTGGGGGGGGGGACGGGGCGGTGGTGTGGGGGGCAGACAGGGGAACCCTCTCTCTCCCTGTGCTTTCGCCTTCGCCGTTTGCCGCCCTGGGAAGGGTCCCCCGGTGCTGTCCTCCGCTCCGGAGCCCTTCGCCTCGGTGGCTTCCAATTCTTGAAGTCTCTTCTCTCCTAGTGCCATCCTTTTCTCTCTCCATATTTTTTCAAAATTTTTCATTTTGCCATAATTTTTCATGTCTACAAATCTTCATCTTATCTCTTGGAAGAGTTTCATATGGTTATTTTTTTTTCCCTTTTTTTAAACTCCAGAAACTCATCTGTCTTGAAAAACAACTCTACTCCACTTGTCATTGATTTTCTCCTCAGTTATTTTCTAAATGTCTTATTGGTACCTAAACTTCCCAGTATACTCTAAGAACTATATATATTGTTACTGCACCTGTACAGATAAATATGAATTAGTTTAATATGATAGGCAAAAGAATAAACTTCATCCTTAGAAGAATTGCTTAGGGGCTCCAGTCATCCTCTACTTCATAGTCATTCAGTGTGGTTTTGCAGCAAAATAACTGTTTGGTTTTGGTGTTGTTTTTTTTCTCTCCACCAGCTAAAGGAAATTAAATTATATGGCAGATCTTATGGGGTGGATAATAATATACTGAAATACATTTTCAAGTAACGTATGAATAGGCTTTGAATCTGTGTAGCAAATATAATTTTTCATAACAAAATTTGTTCTGAGGAAAAGATACCAAGCTGAAATCTAGATTTTGAGAAAGTTTGATTCTGGATGGAACTTTAGAAATTCAACTCTAATTCTGCTTTATGTAGCTGGAGCAGAAATCTGCTTTTGGCTTCAAGGATAGAAGGGAACAGATGTCAACAATGCTGAAAGAAGCATTCAGCCATGAACATCGGTGTAAAGGAGATTTTATCAGCAAAAATGTGAAGTAATTGCTGTCCTTCATTAGAATATACTCTTATTTTCATATAAAAAGACAAAGTTAGAAGTAGTTGCAAGACTCTTCACTATTCACTTAAGCATTTATTTGTTACTTTTTATTTGATTTTCAGGCACCCATCTCGAGGCAATAAAATAAACCAACACACAGTAAATAACTGAATGTCATTTAGTTCGACCATTTGATAAATATTTGAAAAAGGCATAGTAGCAGTAAGAGCTAGCATTAAAAGATTCACAAAAAGAAGAATATAATTGTTAATATTGAACACCTTTGACAGCTTTGGCCAACGTGGGGAAAAAAAAGTATGTTACATCAAGTACAAAAATTTTCTGCAGTGTACATATTACTTATGATCAGAATCAAGAAATCATAGAATTATTTAGGTTGGGAGGGATATCTGAAGGCCTCCTAGGCCACCTCTGCACTCAAAGTAAGGCCACCTTCAATATTTGGCTCTGTAGCAACAAAAGGGTACACATTTTGCAGCAAGAATTTACATGACTTTTGTAAAAAGAACCTAAAAACTGTGTTATTTCAAATTTGTACATTGAATTTAGTCCAAATTCCTAACCCTAATGCAAACAGCACACAGCTATAAATCGTAGGTTATAATCTAATTAGCATGAAATTAGTGCATAGTTATGTTTGACAGAGGGAATTTTAAAGATGTATAGGAATTAAGTGTAAGTATGTGTAGCATACAGAACTGGAAATGCTGGATTCATCTCAATTTAGGCTTCAACATTTTAAAAGATTCTTTCATATTCAATATCATTATTTTATAGAAATTAAGATAATATATGTGGGACCATGCTTATTTTCCCTGTTTTGCCATCTTCACAGAAAAAAGCTTCAGTTTTCATTTTGTTTGTTTTTAATAGTTTAGAAGTTTTTTCAATATTAATCCTTAGTTCTCCTTGAAGGTCAAGCCCCAGTTAACTTTCAGTAACACTCTACATTTTCTGCTACACACAAAAACCAAGAAAGCAGAAGAATTTGTGACCTGGTAAAGAAACACAGGAAGCAGTAAATCTATATAGATATTTAGTTTATATATACATTGTATGTACGTATGTATATATGGCTGATTTCACAGCAGTATCATTAAAGTTCATCTTTGGAAACAGTAATATCCTTAGAAAAAAGTGGTAAATTCTACTTCGTTGGAAATAAGGAGTCTTGGAGGTTCAGAGTGAGATGAATGGGGCAATTCATACATCTCAGAGGCTTTGTTCTGCTTTTCTACTTGCCTCGGGCAGAAGACAGTTCATCAGTTTACAGTGTTTTCACATGTTTGAGGTTATATCTTTTGAAACCATAGAGGATAGAAATACAATAAGAAATTAAAAACTTAAGATCATGGAAAAGAAGTTTTTATGGAATGTTAAATTTCAGAGTCATGGGAAACACACAGCTCTATTTACACCAAAATATACAGACACCCATCTAGGGGACTTATACCTAGAAATTGCTTTATAATTCTTCTAAAGATTGTAGGAGATGACAAAAAACCACTGAGTTACACTCGGCACCCAATTTTCATCACCTTTCTTTGTTTTAAATCTATTTCAGACTCTTTTAACCCTTCTATTTCACTTAATTACTGATCGTTCTTTGATGTAAATGTTTATCTTTTTTAAGACCATAAAATAGGCAAAAGGAATAATCAAATTTTGTAGAGAAAATATTACTGAAAAATTGAAAATATCAAGCAAAAAGCATTTTGCTTTTAAGGACTAAAGTACAGACACTGTTATGTCTGTGAGTATCTTCAACATAATAGTCTGTGACTCTAGGATAGTATGTGATGAGTGTGATGCAGAGGTTGTTATGTTTCAGAGTCTTCTCTGACTTTTACTGAATGTAAAATCCTACAAACAAGTATGTTAGATCTGATCCTGGAGTTATAACTCACAGAATGAGATAGTTTCCCTATATAGTGCAAATACGTGTGTGTACCTTTATATTAAAACCAAACCATTTAACCCTACCATACAAAGAAAGCTAATCTTGCTGCCTATATGCTTTCAAGAATTCAAAATAATTTTGCTAACATAAAACCATATTTTATTCACTTAGTACAGACACATAATTGGCTTATACAGTGGCCATGTAGTTTGGGAAGTTATGTAACCATTCCTATAATAAAAGTTTTTGCTAAACAGTAGAGAAATAGTTAAAATTTTGTTTTAAAGGAACATTTCCAAAGTTAGAGACAGCATCCATGCTATTGGTATTCAGTGGGAGTTGGGTGCCGAACTGCCCTTCATGCTTTTGAAAGACTCTTTTTTTCTTCTGGATGTTCTAAGTAAATCAAAGTCAATGGAAAGTTTCTCATTTGGTTCAGGGTGTTTAGTTCAGGCCGTAAAGGCTCGAATTTGTTCCCAGTGGTGACAACATCAAAATCTGTTGACTTCTGGCTTTAGGACAAGCCCCTAAAGTGCTTTCCTTCTCATAACATGCACGATTTCCTTCAATATATTCATTTTGCACAAAATGCTCACAATTCATATTTGTATAGTTTACCTGTAAACAAACTATGTCTTTCCTGTGAATTCATCATCACTATTACCACAGAGTTCTAGATTATCTTACTGTATCTCTAATATTTAATTTAGCATGCTGGTAGTTTTTCCTCCAATTCACTAGGTAGATTATTATAGTGCACAAAATACTCTTCCCCACCCGCCACCCCTCCCTACACCATGCTTGCTCATACACTCATAGACTATTTTTTTAATAACTTTCCTTCTCCTAAATGTCTTGTATTGCACCCTGCAGATAAAGTAAGAAGGAAAAACTAAAGCATAAAATGAAGGAAACATACAATGAAAATCCATGTTTAACACTATGAGGTATTTGACTCCGTTCCCACAAAAAATGCCCCTTTCACTCTTCAGTATTGACTATATGTTCTTAAAATAACAAAAAAAAAGGACTGTGTTTGAAATGATTGCCATTCTTGACCCTTTCCTCTCCTTGACTTACTGTTCTATATCAAATTGCTTGATTATCTTATCATTCAGGGAAGAAAATACTCGGTTCCCGATGAAAAGAATTGTTTTTTTCAGTCAATGGCATTACAAGACTTTAATATTCATAGTAATGGGATTGAGCAAGAGGCTTAATGAAAATGATACCAAAAATATAATTCAGATTTTTTGTTTAAAAGTGTTATTTATAAGTATGTGTTGCTTCCTTGGTAAAGGGAAACAGTAGCAGCATTTTGTTTCTTGCTACTAGCTCTACATTTATGAACTAAAAACATATTTTTGAGAGCACTCTGCGGTTTCTGAAAATAATATTTATGGTAATCTAAAAATATTTTAGCAAATAATAACATAAAAACTATGAACAGCAGTTAAAAAGCAATTATCATTCAAAACTAAAAAGACAATGGGTAATCAGAGCACAAATATTACAGACCTTTCATATGTGATGTACATGTAATACTCTTTTTGTGTAACTGTTATCCATTGCATGTTGTAAAAATCAATATTAAAGTATTGTCAATTATCATTGCTAAAAGAGCTTAACTCTCATAAACTTCAGAAGTGAGCAGCTCTGTATTTCCACTTGATTTTGCATTCTTTTTTGAGTTACTCACAAAGAGATGTTCGGAAAGGGTATTACAAGAATTACCTTGTTTTGTTTATCTTGTTAAGATTTGGAGAAATAAATAACAATAATCTGCAAAACTTAGACATGTCAGAAGTATGCTCTCTGCCCAGGCCTGTCCTGAGAAGTGGAAGGTATCAGTCATCTCAGTTTTGTGATCTGGTCCTGAATGCAACTGCTGTCCTCAGCCCAATGAGATATGGGGTTTGTGCCTCCTCACATCATTTGGTATACATTTCAAATCACAGAATTATAGCATACTTAAGGTTAGACCTCATGAAGTCATCTAGTCCAATTATTCCCTCTAAACACAGCACAGATGGCCAACATCCTCCTTGACTTCACCATTAAAGCATAGCTAGCAGTTTAAAAAGAAGTGATTATTACCCCATATGGTTGTTGTGAAACGGAGTATTGCTTCCAGTTTGGGGGCTCCCCAGTACAGGAAAGACATTGACAAGCTGGAGCAAGCCACTGGAGAGCCACCAGATTGTGAAGTGTCTGGAGTACACAGTATTACGTGGAGAGGCTGAGTGAGTGGGCTTTGTACAGTTCAGAGAATAGATGGCTAAGGGGTCAACTTAACATTGTCTTCTGCTATTGAATGTGTGTTTATGGAGAAGATCTAACCAGATCTTTCTCAATGATGCATAGCAAAAGGATGAGAAGAATTGCTGCAAGTTACATCAAGGAAAATTTCCTCTGGTTATTAAGAAAACAACAACAACAACACAGGGTGGTCAGACACTGGGACAACTTTCCCTCAGAGATTCTGAAGTCCCCTTGCTTGGAGATTTTCAAAACTCTGCTGGACAATGCCTGGAGAAAATTAATTTAAAGTAGGTTTTCCCTGATTTGACCAGGTGGCTTATGGTCCCTTACAACCTAAATTGTTCTATGGCTTCACAATTTAGTATGTGTGACAAATGATGAGGGATGAACCGTAGCCATTCCAACTCAGGCATACAAAAATCTTCATGGACTCTGCAGATAGAAAGCATGAACCACACATCCTGCTGGGCTGATGACAGTGGTGGGATTCAGGAACAATTTACCAATAGGAGATAGCAACCACTCACTGGCTGTCTCAGTGTTTCTCTGTAGCAATTGCCTGGGACAACTGTAGTCAGTTTTATGGCAATCCCTGATAGCTTGCCCTGAACAAAATGGACCAGATGATTTCCACAGGTTTCCACTCTTATGCCAGAGACTAGACAAAGGATGGTGAAACAAAAGGAAATCTAACTAAGGGGTGAAATTACACTTTTTCTGTGTTATATTGTTGCTGTAAAAACCTAAACTTAGCTGAGTTGGTATACTGTCTATACTGTCAAAAAATGTGCCATTTTAATCCCAGATTCTGTTTGTCTAATTAAACATATAAATGTTAACTTGCTGTTGTATATTGTTCTGGAATAAAATTGCTAGTTTCCTCCAAAACAAAGTCATCTGATGATGGTTCTAGTCAAACCTTCTGAAAATGTTTATTTCTGTCACTGACTACAGAAAAGATGCTGGGGTTTTAGCTCAGATGTTGAAGCTAGTGTTAACAGAGACTAATACCATCCAAAATAACTGCTTCAAAGATACTCTTTCTATATGGCGGATACTGCCATTATAAGCTGTAAGATGTCTCCAACAGTAGAAAAATTCAGTGTGTGAGTGTGATACAAGAAAAGATTTATCAAGAACCTAGTTATCTCTTTATGTTCTAGATAAGGTCTGGTTTTGTTTGTTTTCTCAATTACTTTGAGCAGTCAGAAGATTCGGAGGAGTCTAAGTGACTAAGCAAACATGAACTACAGTAAATTATTTGTAGAATATGTGGGAAATTTTGACAAGTGATTATTTACCAATACAGAATTTTCTTTCCTTTTTTCCTTTCCTTTTTCCTTTCTTTTTTGCTTGCCTTGCTTTGCCTTCCCTTCCCTTCTTTTCCCTTGCATTTTTCTGTGAGGTGGTTCTTTACTAGTGAAAATGCTTCTCCTTTTCATTTTTTAAGCAGAGCAATTCTTAAGTATGTGAGCACTTGTCTATGGAGCCATATGGATTTCCATATGGCATTTCTTTTGATGACTGTGCTATATTCAATATCTTACCCATGTGCATGTCTATGTAGTCAAGTGGTTTTTATCTTTAATTCCTGCACTGATGTGTAGAAGATAACTGAGTATATTAGCACATTTCTGCTTTATCTGTCTATCATTACTTTGGAGGATAGCATGTTCACAAATTCTTTAATTGGGTAGTTAATTGGTCAAAGAGAAGTTGTGGCAATATGAAATGTCTTCTGTCGTGAGTAGTATGAAAATCGTCTCCTTGGTAAGGACCATTCTATTGCCATAAATCAGCAAGTTGAAATTTGTCTTAAAGAATTTAAAGAACCAAGTTGGAGAATGATGGAAACTATGTGAAAAAACATTAAGGGAGATTTTTGATTTCTGATATTGTTTACATGACTCAGGAATGTCACAAAACAATAAAATTGTTTAGAGTGCTATAAGCAGAAAGGATGGGTCTTTTTGATGAAATACGCATGACTCCCAACAAGGTGTTAATAGAAAAATGTAGTCTGAAATACGTCTGAAGATGTAAAACTCATAACGTCAAGTATTTCAGTTCAGCCAAAATTCATTGATATAAGTAGATGCAGTTATGATTTCATATCATGACATTCCTTTACCAAACTAAGGAGGCAAAGGAAACCTGTCATTTTCTATGAGGCTAGGTGCAATTAAAGAGTATCAAATAAATATGCATATGTAAATGAGAACTCAAACTGTTGTCTTGTTTTTGTAATGCGTAAGCCTTGACAATTTACTATATTTTTTTCTTATAGGATAGTTTTGGATCCCTTTTACAAAGCCTTCAGGTGAATAAGGTACACTTTTCTCTTAGAAATCTGTTACAGGGAGTAGTGATTCTTGCTTTGGAAAGACCATAGATGTTTATAATTGCTTGCCAGGAAAAACAACTATCTGTTCGCAAAATAAAAAATAAGTATATTCTCAGTGTTATCTTTTTTTTATGGTATACAAATTTTAGATTAAGTTATTATTAAAAAAGTCTTATTCTATTTGAAAGGGAAAGAAGCAAAACAGTATCATTACTAATATTTTCCTGCGATTCTATAATAATTTAACCATTTACAAGGAAAATGAAAGAGTTAAGCATCACTCATAGACCCAGCCTTTTGCCTTTTCATTCTGAAGGTGTACAAACTGTGTAGTGTTAGTAGCAGGCAAAAGCTCTTTGACAGCCCTCTTTTCCTCTGAGGAGGGAGCAGTTTCTTCAAGGGAGATTAGTATCACAGTTTGATTCTGAGGATAGGAGCTGTGATGTGTTGATTTAAGCTTGCTTTCAGAGTTTGAATAGAAAAAATCTTTCCAGTTACAGAAATACATCAATATTTTGAGAATATATTTTAAAACATTGCTTAAAATTTAATTTATTAGGGGCTACTAGGAAGCATGGAAGATAGTATTTTGCCCAAGGAAAAAAGAAAAAAGAGAAAAAAAAAGAGAGAAGTAAAGTGATATCAAAAAAACTTTGGGAAAACTTGGTTTGAAAATATTTGGAAAACCTCATACGCATGCACACTTTGTAAAGCTGAATTTTTCATGCATGAAGATTGCTTACTGTGCATGTACATATTCAATAAAATTTTATTGTATCAGATTCAATTTTGTATGCAGTGCATCAGTTTACTGCCCAGTACTGCATTAATACACACAGCAATACTGAATACATATTTATGATTAGAGAAGGTTAATGGTCTTCCAAAATGCCCATTTTGTTTTAATCTTTAATTAAGTCAGAAGAAGAGATAATATACAACTTCTCTTGGTTTGGGTTCTTTTTTTGTTTTGGTTTAGTTTTTTTTTACCCTCTGTGTTTATAGGAACACACAGGAATAGAATCTCAACAATATGTTTTCTCAAATAGTTAATTTGTGTAAATATTAGCCCATTAAAATATAAACCTTCATCATTTTTTATTAAACACAATAGCTCCCCTTGTCAAAATTTAACACCTACACAGAAGGTCTGCTGCAGTAAAAGAAATTAATGGTAACAGTATAGTTTGGACCTGCTATTGTGAAGCTCTTTCTACTAAATGAAAGCAAAAACCTTCCATATACATATCAACAATTCTATAGGCAGAGCTGGAAAGCTTTACTCAAGGCTTTTGATTTTTACAGTGTCTTTTCTTTATCTGATTCTGGTCTCCTCATAATTTACCAAAATAGATTCACCAAAGTGCTAGGACAAGTAAATGCTTGCCTACTGATGTATATAAAAGTTCATACATATTAAAAAATGCATACACATAAAAGGGTATGTCCAATGACTGGGCTGATGGAAGAAGCTGCATAATGAGTCACCTTTCTTACGAAACATATCACTCATACCTCCCTCTCCAGTACTAAGCTATGCAGTAGACAGTTGGCATTCTCTACACTGTAGTTGTACAAACACCAAACGTAAGGAAGATTATTATCTTCTAAAATTCTCACTTATAAGTAAAAAGAGATATAGTCCTGATATAACTGTCCTTGAAAGAAGAAGAAGCCAGGAAAAAAAATAAAACAAAAAAACCCAAAAAACCAAAAACCATATTGCTTCATCTATGCTGTTTAGTAAGCTCTTCATCTGGTGTTATGTTTTATTAGATTAATTATATTAAGTTGTAAGAACATTTCAAGATACTAAAAATGTCGGTTACTTCAAAAGAAGAAAAAAACCAAGTACCTTAAAACATTTGGAATGGGAATTTGTATGTATTGACTTGTATAATAATTACCCTCTTTTTCCTTCATAGAGAATTCTATTTAGTGTTTATGAGAAGAGAAAGACCATGAAAGCTGCTTGGGTTGTGTGAATACACAAAATATAAGCTCCTGAAATTCTTTAAAGGACAACAAAACACGCTGGAGTTCTCTTGCTTTCTTTTCATGCTGCCTCTAATGCTTTGCAATTACTTAACCAATGAGGGTGTTTAATTATCCAAGATCTGCAGTCAGTTCTGTTTTAAAAAAAAAAGAAAAAAAAAGAAAAAAATTAAACCTGTATGGTATAAGAGTGAGATCAGGTCCAAATACTGAATTTAAATTTATGGGGTTTTGTCTTTTCTTTTTTCTTTTCTTTTCTTTTCTTTTCTTTTCTTTTCTTTTCTTTTCTTTTCTTTTCTTTTCTTTTCTTTTCTTTTCTTTTCTTTTCACTTTTATCTTCTCTTCTCTTCTCTTATCTTCTCCTCTCTTCTCTACTCTACTCTACTCTACTCTACTCTACTCTACTCTACTCTCTCTATCTATTATTTTAAAAAATTACCCTGCATCTATTTTTGCTAGGAGGAAGGAGGGAAAATAGAAGTGAGGAAAGTTAGAGAGGACGAGGAAGAAAGAGAGCAGGTGGCACTATAAATTTATAACCTTTTATTCAGTTTTTATCAAAAAAAGAACTGTCCTTACTGGAGTGCTTGCAGCCTGAAATGCAGTCCATCATTCCACTCTGAAACTCTGATAAGTCCAGATGTGCGATGGCCTTCAGCTCTAAAGCAGGCTGTGCACTTCTAACGTGACCTTCCCCTAGGCACCACAATGATATTTCTGTCTCTGACTTCCTATACACAAATTGAATTAAGGTACTTTAGACACGTCTTCCTTAGCAACTTTACATGTTGTACAGAATAATGGACATCAAAGATTTTTCAGTTTCTGACTTGCCCATTTCCCAGCTTGAATTGTAATGGTAATGATGTGTTTATTCTCTAGACCTGAACAATGAAAGGACTAAAATGTGATAGAAGAATAAAGTATTGTGCATTCCAGGCATGGTAACTGAATAAATAACATACAAACTTCAGAAAATTCTTCTGCCGCATTTGTAATCTCATTCAAGGTACAAAATAAAGTATGATAAAGTAGCAGTAGCATGCTATTCGTTCCACAAGCTTCTTGATTTTTTTTATTATTTTCTTAACTTCATTTTCTTTTCTATTGTACTGCATTATTTTTAAAATTCATTATCTCATAGTTCTGGAGAAAATAATGAGAAAGAAAATTTATACGGTTTAGAGGCTGCTGCTTCTTTAGCACCCAAAAAAATTTTAAAATCAACATTAGAATTTTTTTAAAACAGTTAATGCTCACACCTAGTCTCAAGAATTCAGTGAAAGCCAAGCACCATGGGAACATAACTAGAGTTTTTCGTCCATGCTCCCTTCAATGGGAAGTAATTTTGGCAAACACACTAGATGTTAGCAACCTTCATTGCATCTATAAATTCCTAAAACTTCCAAGATGAAAGCATGGATAGAAAACAAAGGTTCTTGAGATTATGATAATCCCTGACTGGATGCTTGTGTTGATCTCCACCTGAGCTAGTGGGAAACATTCTGTGGGAAACAGTGTTCTCTACTAATTCCATCTAGATCAATTTGCTGTGCTTCAATCTGATGCTTGAATTAATTTAAAGTTTTATGCAGTAAATGGTGACAGGAATATTTGCTCACAGGAGAACTGGTATTTCAGTGAAATTTCAGTGGCTTTTGTCATTTTAGCTTCAGGATATAACTGCTAATTAAAACAACAACAAAAACTCCTCAAAAAACCTCAGACCATTTTGTCTCAAAGTCCAGTAGCTGAGGAGACCTGAAGTCACTTTACTAAATGTCTGAGCAAAGTCCAAGTTTCAAGGTTCTTGAAAGAAGAAGTACTATCAGGAGACTCATTGTTTGATCTTTCTCCTTTGCCAAAAATGGGAAAGGAAGTGCTAAAATTTAGGACAAGAGGCTCAGGAAAAGCTTTAGTCAGTTAACTAGTCTAGTGTCTTGTTTGTCACAAGACACTTCAAATGGTCTTTGCTTTACTTGACTGCAGAGCAAGAACATTTATAAAACTTTGCAGATGTTCTGCACAAAAACCCCATTTCTTGCCACACTCTTAATTGCTGCATAAAGCTGTATAGGCAGTGCAATTCACTACTGGTTCCTAGTGCCTCTGAGTACTGCCTGTTCTGTTTTTTTTTTCTTTTGCTCCCTCCAGGTCTCAGTGCAGAACAGAGGACAATAAGGTTTATAACTGTTACCCTAATTCCAAATTGTGATGGCTAATTCCTTCTCAGATAGTTAGATTTCAGCCACTTGAGTCCTGTTCTGTAAACACCAATCATGATTTTATTGAATATTAGCCACTTCAAACAGCATATGGCTTTACATACTCACACATGTGACTATACTATATTATATTAGAGCATCTGTGAGAAAGATGCAGTAATTTTTGCATCTCTTCATTCAAGGCAAATGCTATGATCAAATACTAAAATATTATTGCATATATGTTTTATGTACATTACAAACATTAAACAATGATTTAGCTGGGTTCTTCCTAGACTGTAAGATTACTTCTCAAATTCATATATGATGAACACACTATCATGACAGATCTATTAACAGCAGGTGATGTATTAAAACCCAGGAAGTTATATTTTTACTTAAAAGTAAATTAAAACAATCAATTTAATGTGAGCACCTATGAGCCCAGTCTTTGCAAACAATAAGCACTTACTGTTTAATTTTCCTGTGCTGGATTGCTTCATACCTTGACCTGATGAGCCATTTTGGCTATCTTGCCTACCCCCATATGCTTGACATTTTGTTCATTAGGATTGGCTTTCCTGATCATCACAATACAAGATAAACTGTTTTATTAAGAGGAAATGATGGTGTTGCCTCTCCATAATTGAATCTGGAAGATGTATCTGCTGTTCTTTAGAATGACATATTCAGGAAGCCAAATAATCAACCTCAAGGGAACAGCTTTCTGTGCCTGAGAGATTCAGGTCGCCTAATACTTCACCAGTGGTTTTTGCAGAAAATGTGAAGCTTTTGTCAAAACAAGCCAGCTTGCCTGATAAATAATCACGTCATCTAGAAATATATGTTTTTGCAAAAAATGCTTTAAAAATAAGGTTTAAGGTACTAATTCAGAGAGAATGGGATATAGAATGGTCTATTCATCACTCTTGTTGTCTTTCAAAGGCCATGTTCCAGGACTAAACTTTAAGTGCTCTTTTGTTTTCCTTTGTTTTTCCCTTCCAAGAAATAAGGACCATAAAAGAAGTGATACTTAAAATCAGTGTTTAGAAAAGAAGTCTTTATGTAAAAATACAACGGGATTATTTTTTTAAGTATAGATAAAAAACCAACTTATTATAGCATGCATTCTTTCTGTAGGGAAGTATCAAGGACATCCAGACAGGATTATCTCCATCCCAAATTCTCCAGCTTTGGAAAAGTATGATGATGCTGCCAATGGCAGTAACTGGTAAGAGACATGTAATGCAATATACATATAATTAGAGAGAGCAATTAGAACTTCTCTTAATTTCCATGTCAATACATGTATACATGCAAAAACTCTAGTAGGTTTTTTTTTTTTCAAATTCATATTATGGTTATTCAGGAATATGTAAGTTTTAGCTATTACATTCTGTATTTGTTTATACTTTCTTTGTATTAAATTTAAAACTGCACAAGCGATAACAGTTTTCAATTTTTCATGTTTCCTAAGTGTCTTTCCTTTCAGAATTTCAGTTTCATTGTTACCTGTATAAACAAAGGAAAAATGTGTGATTTGATGGTAATACAAAGCATGAAAAAAATTCTTCATAATTCATTCATAGACTAAAATATGAAACAGATTATTCTGAGTTCCTGTTACACCACAATATCACAAATGCAGATTTTCAGAAAAATCTACTGCCTTTTTGCTCTCTGACCTCTGGAAGACAATCAGAGTTAGAAATCAGTCATTTGTGACTTAGATTTCCTCCTTTACTAATATATACTTTTCTACCTTCTCTATTTGATATTATGATGGATACTCCATTTCATTTTCCTCACCCACCTTCTCTTTCTCATCACAACAAAATGGATAGTGTGCAAAATAAGTACATTGCTTAATCAAGACACTATAAAAACTTACCTCTGAACTATTCAGAGGATACAATTTTTGTTTCACAGCAAGAATCTCTGTTAGTTTTCATACTCAGTCTCCTGCTCTCTGTCTCTCTTTTTCACTCAATTTCTCTTCCCGTAGATTTTTTCCTACTTATTTTATCCCTTTGTCATAAAGATGATGTCCTATTATGATTATTTTTCTTGTCATTTTTCTTCTCTTTAAAAAGATCTTGGTTTTCCCCTTTTCAAATGCATGATTATTCTATATATTCAGAAACTTCTTGGGAAAGAAATCCTACTGTGATAAAAAATGCCCAACTAAAATAACTGTTACTTTGAGCTGAAAACAAAGGACTCCAGCCTTGCAAAGTTGTAGTCTTAGTCCAGTTGTTCTTATATATCATAGCCTCACAGAGTCACAGAATCACGGAATGGTTGAGAATGGAAGGAAGCTCTGGAGAGTCTTCTGGTCCAACCCCTCTGCTCAATCAGGGCCACCTATAGCCAGTTGCCCATGACCATGTCCAGACAGCTTTTCAATACCTCCAAGGATGGACAATCCACAACCTCCACAGGCAACCTGTCACTGTCATACTGACACTGTGTGTCAACCTCACAGTGAAAAAGTGTTTCCTGACGTTCAGACGGAACCTCCTCTGTTCCAGTTTGTGCCCATTACCGCTGGTCCTGTCACTGGGCACCACTGGTTCCATCTTTAGATCTTCCCTTCAGGTATTTATAGACATTGATGAGATCCCTCCTGAGCCTTCTCTTCTTCAGGCTGAACAGTCCCAGCTGTCTCAGCATTTTCTTGTAGGAGAGATGCTCTTGTCCCTTCATCATCTTTGTGGCCTTTTGTTGGAATCTCTCTAGTATGTCCGTGTCACTCTTATTCTGAGGAGCCCAGAACTGGACACAGGACTCCAGGTGTGGCCTCACCAGTGCTGAATAAAGGAAAGGATCACTTGCCTCAAGCTGCTGGCAATACTTTGCCTAATGCAGCCCAGGAAATCATTGGCCTTCTTTCCAGCAAGGGCACCTTGCTGGCACCTGTTTAACTTGGTGCCCACCCGGACACCCAGAGCCTTTTCTGCAAAGCTGCTTTTCATCTGTGTGGCTCCTAGCATATATTGGTGCCTGGGGCTGTTCCTCCCCATGTGCAGGACTTTGGACTTCTACTTGTTGAACTTCATGAGATTCCTCTCGGCCCACTTCTCCAGTTTGTCAAGGTGCCTCTGGATGGCAGCCCGACTCTCTGGTGTAGCAGCCTCTCCTCCCAGTTTTGTGTCAACAGCAAACTTGCGGAGGTGTACTCTGCCCCATCATCCAGATCATTAAAAAAGAAGTTAAATAAGACTGGACCCAGTATAGATCCCTGGAGTACACTGGTAGTCACTGGCCTCCAACTAGACATTTTGCCATTGATTGCCTGCCTCTCGAAGCGGCCGTTCAGTCAGTTTTTAACCCACTTCACTGTCTGCTTATCTAGACCAGGCTTCAACAGCTTCTCTATGAGGATTTTATGGGAGACAGTGTCTCAGGCCTTAATGAAGCCTAGGTAGGCAATGTCCACTGCTCTCCCCTCATACACCAAGCCAGTCACTTCATCATAGAAGTTTATCAAGTTGGTCAAGCATGACTTCCCCCTTGGCGAAGCCTTGCTGACTAGTCCTGATGATTTTCCTGTCCTTCATGTGCCTGGAAGTGATTTCCAGGTTTAGCTGCTGCATCACCTTCACAGGCTTATAACAAGACTATTTTGAAGAAAAAGACAATGCTGACATTTCACAGAGCTGTTTTCGTATGAAATTTAAAAGCTGTTTCTATCATCAGAGTTATTTTTAAGGCACAATTTTCTAGTTCTAGTGCATATTTTATAGTTTTAATGTGTTCCACACCTAAAGACTTTACTGGCTGGTGAAATACTTTGCCTGTACCAGATTTCGCCATCTGCTTTGTTATCCTTGTAGTCTTTTCAGGTAAAAGGGAGGCAGTACATGATCTTAAAAGAAAAAGAAATTGTTAATGGAAATAAGGTGCGAAAAGCAAAAAAGATTCACTCTTTCCATATCCAAAAGCTCTTTTTTAAAATGTGTTTTATGTGTGGGGGAAGGAGGAATGAATGATATGTATTCACACACTTATACAGTAGATCATAAAGGAGCCTGGAATAATGGAGAAATAAATTGCTTTGGCATCTGTATTATAAAACTAAGCATATGATTGTGCCATGAATGTGGTCTCTTATAAAGAATAATTTCCTGTATTGTCATAAAAAAGTATGATAGTCCATTAATATCCATTCACATCTCTGCCTTTCTAATGCAGCTACCCTAATGTGTTTGCAGGATTTTTGAATAACCATGTTAAAGAGGATAGATATGCTAAATAAAGGCTTTCCAAAGGGAACTTTATCCCATATTTGTTCCAAGTGTTCCAGGTACTTTCTTTCTGAAATGTATTGATCATTATCGGTGACGAGGTATTACAGGATATGCACCAGTACACTGATATTTAATCTTAAATTCTTATGAATGTCATGCAAAGCTGAAAGACATGTGATGTACTAAGCTTTTTTTTTCTGTGAAATACAAACTTTCTCTCTGTACACTGTCTCTCCTCACATTTTTGCCTCCCAGTTTTCACTTGGTTTTAGTCTCAAATAACCCAATTAGATCACATTTCTCTTTAAAACATGGATCTTTTAGCATATTTTGTAAAAGAACTTGTTGAAACTTTTAAAAAAAAGCAAAATCAAACAACAAAACCAACCAAAACAAAGACCCTATGTACAAAACTATTGTTGCTAAATGAGTAGATACCAAATAAAGTAATTATTATTGTATAATAATAAATAATACACAATGTTTCAAGTAACTGAAATAAGAAAACCAAAATACTTCTGGCTTATAAAATATATGTGTCTAGCCTATTGGAAATATATGACTTGAATATTGAAACCTGCTGTGGCGGATTGAGCTTGTTGGGTGGCTTCCAGACTCGCACCAAACTGCTCTCTCACTCCCCCTTCTCCATGGGACAGGGGAAGAAAATAAAATTAAGATGCTTGTGGGTCAAGATAAAGATAGGGAGATTGCCTACCACTTACTGTCATGGGCAAAAGAGACCTAGCATAGAGGAAAATTATTTAATTTATCATCAATTAAAGTAGATTTGGATAATAAGAAACAAAGAAAAAAAATAAAAAAAATCTTTCCCCCCTGCCCCTTTTCTAGGCTCAACTTCAATCCTTCTTTAGTGACCCCTCTACCTCCTCCCCCATTAGCAGAACAGGGGGATGGAGAATGGAAGCTGTGGTCAGCCCGTAACAGCTCCTTTCTGCCACTCTTTCCTCCTCACATTTTACCATTTCTCCAGTGTGGGGTCCTCCACAAGCTGCAGCGTGGATACCTGCTCCACCATGGTCTCCTCCACAGGCTGCAGAGAAGTCTGTGCTCTGGAACCTGGAGCACTTCTTCCCTCTCCTTCTTCTCCAAACTTGGTGCCCACGAGGATATCTTTCTCTCACTTTTTTTCTCTCACTCCTCACTGCCGTGCAGTGTTGTGCCCTTTCTTAAGTATGTTTTCCCAGAGGTGCTTGGCTGTTGATGTCACAAGCGTCTTCCCATGTGTCCTTTGAAACTGGCTGGAAATGGCCAGAACCTCGTGTGTCCAGTGAGAGCAGCTCTGTGGAGAAGGACTGGGGGGTACTGGTGGATGAAAACCTGAACATGAGCCGGCAATGTGCACTTGCAGCCCAGAAAGCCGTGTCCTGGGCTGCATCAAGAGAAGTGTGGCCAGCAGGTTGAGGGAGATGATTTTGCCCCTCTACTCTGCTCTGGTGAGACCCCACCTGGAGTACTGCATCCAGCTCTGGAGTCCTCAACAGAGGAAAGACATGGACTTGTTGGAGTGGGTCCAGAGGAGGGCCACAAAGATGATCAGAGGGTTGGAACACCTCTCCTATGAGGAAAGGCTGAGAGAGTTGGGGTTGTTCAGCCTGGAGAATAGAAGGCTCCAGGGACACCTTATTGTGGCCTTTCAGTACTTAAAGGGGGCTTATAATGGGGACAAACATTTTAGCAGGGTCTGTTGCGATAGGAGAAGGGGTAATGGTTTTAAACTAAAGGAGGTTAGATTCAGACTAGATTTAAGGAAGAAATTTTTTACAATGAGGGTAGTGAAACACTGGAACAGTTGCCCAGAGAGGTGGTAGCTGCCTCATCCCTGGAAACATTCAAGGTCAGGTTGGATGGGGCTCTGAGTGATCTGATCTAGTGAAAGATGTCCCTGCTCATTGCAGGGAGGGTTGAACTATATGACCTTTAAAGGTCCCTTCCAACCCAAACCATTCTATGATTCTGTGATTCTAAACAAAGCAATTAGAAAACCTTTTCCCCACAAGAAAATATAGTAATTTTTGTTTTGATATAAATAGAAATAGATTTTGAAATTGGTTACATATGAAAAAAAAAGTAAGTTAAACTTTTAAATACACTAATAACATTTTTTTTATTTAAAAAAAAATCTTCAAACAATGTGCCAAAACAGTAGAAAATGAAGCTTTAAATAATGAACAATGTGTATCAAACATGATATATTTTATTTGGAACAATGTCTAAAAGCAGCTGGAATTTAATGCATCTTGAGAACTGGGTTGATATGTATTTAAACTTTACATAAACACAATGTAGTCAGCATCAACTTATGTTAATTTTATCTTGCTAATTACATGTATCATGTCATATCATTCTTTACATGACAATCACTTTAAAGATACAAATCAGAAAAACACACACACACAGAAAGTAAGAATGGTTTGGAAACCAACAACCAAGTATCAGCTTTTTGTTTCAAATACCAACAACAGTATAAGTTATATACAGCTTATAGAGGGGTTTATTAGAACAAATGAAAAATAAATAGCTATATAAAATTAAAGTAAATTTTAATTATGAAATAGGGAAAAATCATGAAAAGTAGTATAGATACAAATCTGCTCAATAAAGCAAAATCCTATTTGTTGTTTGGCATCCTACCTAATACATTTAGGCTTATTAGCCCGTCCCTCTCTCCCAAAAGCAAATGTCGTATTGGCACATTTTGTAATTGTGGTGCATGCATGAATTTGCAAATTAGGTATGCAGAACATTAACATTTCCTTATGGTTACCCAGACCTTTGTCAGTTTGGGGGATCACTGCCCTCCTGAGAGATCCTACTAAGTTAAAATAATTTCCAGACCAGTATTTCATGCTTAGTGCTTATACTATTTTCGTTTGACTTCATTCTGTGCCAAAACAAGTAATTTCCAAATTCTTATTCAGGAAATAAAAAACCTGGAGATTTTATCAGAGAAACATAAACAATAGTGACGCTTCTAATGTTTCTCAATAATTTGGATATGGCTTTGATGAAAGTGGTACTATTAGAAGATATATGAACTTGGAAAAAAGGAGGCAGTGATTCCTGTGCCTTTCCATCATTCCTTTCTTCTACTTAATTTGTTTTTGTTTGTTTGTTTGTTTGTCTGTAGGGGTTGGCATATTTTCCATTCATTACCACGTTTTCCTTCTCTTTTCCCTTTCCCTTGTCACTAGTTGTGAAGAGGTAAGAATTCACATTGACTGAGGTACTGGAACTTAATCTGCCTGCTAGTGCTTGTATTACACAAATGGGGTCATACTGGCATGAAACATCCAGTCTTTTATGTGGTGGTACCAGAGTGAGGTGGAGGTGTTTTTAACTTCTTCTAGGGGGAAAACATCACAGGATTCTTGTTTTCAATTTACTGGGCTAAAAGGTGTTGTACCTGAGACCCCTAAAGTACCTTGAGGCATCTACATGGGGCATGACACCTCTGATCTCAAACTGATTTGAAACTGATCTCAAGTTTCAAATTGCAACAGAATGAACCTTACATACAATGACACTCAAAGAGCTGCCAAATATAAATGTCAATATTAGGGGGAACTAGACAGACACCACTGGCTCTGTTGACTACAATTAGTATTTAGTTGCCTGAAATTGGAGTCTAGTGCTATTTCAAATGCTCTAGGTTTGTCTGTCATACCAGATGGGCCTCCTATAGATCTTCTGTCATATCTGCCACTCCCGTGGCACTCCCGTGGCAGCTCTATGACAACCTGAATGGCATTAGACACCTAATGTGTGAGCAACTGATCTCAGTCGTGATCATCATTGGTTCTTAATGCATTGTAGACATATCTCGCATATCAAAATCCTAATTTAAAAGCTTTTAGGTGCCGAGTCCTATTTTTAGATTCTGGGTGATGAGGTCATTTAAGCATCTATACAGTACAAAATAGAGCAACCCAGGGATTAACAGTAAGTGTAATTTTCTGCTGACCTTCAGTAATAAAAAGTTACTACCCCTTTTGTAGTAGGGGATGACTCATTCCTCACCTCATCTACTTCGTAAGTGCCTGTAGGAAAGAGGAAACTACTAGGGACAAACTCTCTATCCTTGTTAACAACCTGGGTTTACAATACATCTCCAGGTGGGATAGAAAAGAGTATTCAGAGTCCTTATTCACCCTCTGCAAAGAGCAGTTTCCCCATGTTACAGATTTTGAAAATGATATTACTTGGTAGGTTATTTCAGATGTAATAAACTCTCAAAATCTTTTAACTTGGCTGCATCCTTAGCTTTGATATTCATGAGGTAATGCTTTTAAATTTAATTTTCTATTTTCATTTAAACATTTTTGTAGTGTATAGATCATTATAGCTTCTTAAAAGTTCATTTGTGTTTTAATAATGCATACGAGTTCTTGGCATCTGTGTAGCAGGATCATGCTGTGAAATCTTAATTCTTATGCTATTATGAAAAACTAGTTTTGTTCACTTAAAAAATCTCATTTAGTTTCTTTATAAATGCTTTTTGCCTTAATCACTGAAAGATCTCCAGGCAGATTATATCAAATTGCCTTACTTTTCTCACTGATACAGGCAAAGAATAGCTAAAATGGCATAGTATTTATTTATGTTACTTCCTATGCAAAACATTCAGCACCTTCAAAACAGATTTAAGAAAAAAAAGCAATGGACTGAATCATGTTAGAAGCATATCCATACTAAATCTATGTTGCATAAAGTTAGATAATACAAGCTTGTTATTGGATGCATTTTAAAGCAGGCTCTGCCAAAGCTTTCAACTGAAGAAACTGTGCTGAATCTGTGTACTGTTCAATGCATCAGATATTAAATTCAGTTTGCAGTACACAAAGCAATAGAAAAGAAAAAAAAGTGTTCAGTACTCAAGAAAATATTCTATCAATCAAATTTGTCAATTGGCTTGTTACCAGAAACATATACAAATCATTCTACATGATCTCAAGCTTAGATTGTGCCTAACAGTATTTTTCAATAAAACATAGAATAAAAATAAAACCTAAAAGAGACCAACCAGCAAAGATTTTGGTGAAAAGATAGGTTATGAAAGGAAATGTTATATGACTCTCTTTCTGTTACAAGTGAGTTCCCCAGAACAATTCTTGTAAGCAGTTTTATTACTATAGGAAGGGATCTAAATTCACAACATCTAAAGTCACAAGATTTAAAGTCACAAGCAAGTCAGATATGCTAATGTTGGGTTCTTCACTAAATAACATTTTTAAAGCTCTTGAAAGATTGAAATTTGACTTCCTACAATCATGATTTCGTGGTGGATGGAAGAAGAAATTTTTCATTTATTGAGTTGTACCCACAATGTAATGTTTTTGTCATGATAGTGAGAAATAAACAAACAAACAAATAAATACAGCATTAGCATTCAGTCTAAACAAAAGTACGAGGCAGTACCTGAAAAAGCTGGTTTCTTGCTGATGAGAAACCTGAAAGAAATACCTGATACTTACATTTCCTAAAATTTATTATTTGTATCTTGGGGAGACTCCACATACCTGATCAGGGACTAACAAGTCCTTTTTTTAAGAACAGCATAATTAATTGTGAGGAAGATAGTCCTTATCAAATATTTTACAGTGGAACAAAAAAGAATGAAACAACTAAAAAGAGAGAAGGAGAAAAAAAGAAAAAAAAAGGAAGAACAAGATGAAAAATGTATCTCGGCATGGTAATAGTCATAAAGTATATTAGAATATGAATACTCAGATTCACTGATGTTAAATTGGACCTTTGAGTTGGGATTAATCTCAATTAATAGCAGCCACCAGAATAGATATTTAGGTTAGTTAGGGATGTAACAACTAGTAAGATTCTTTGCTAATCAATGTCTTACTTGTAATCAACATAACAAGAGGGGTCAGCTTTAAGGAGTGAGTCATCCCATCTCTCTGTATTGCTTTTTTTCTCGTTCTTTTTTCCATAAACTACATAAAGAGTCTGTGTGATTAGTTTTCTTTTTAAGGTTTTAACTTTAAAATAGCTATTGATAAAGGAAATTAATCTTATCCTTTCCCCTTGTTGATTAATCAGCCTCTAACTGGGTACGTTTACTGGGGCTATCATTGCATTAGATCTATTTTAAGAGAATTGCAAAAACCATAGAAGAAATTAATCTGTGGAGGTCAATGAGATCCAGTTTGACTGTAAGCCAAATTTTGTCCTGCTTTGCCATCGTAGTACCAAAATTATATCTTATTTCTTTGTCTAGTCATAGATTTTAATAAGATTTTTTTTCACTTTAATGTGTTGACTGTATTGGGTGCAGGTGTCCAGGTATTGGTAGCGGGGGGCTGCAGGGGTGGCCTCTGTGAGGAGAGGCTGGGGCTGCCCTGTGCTGGATATGGACAATTCCAGCTGGCTCCAACGGACCCACAGTAGGGCATGACTGAGCCCATCAGCCAAGATGGTGGCACATCCAGGGAAAACACATTTGAGAAAAGGCAGAACACTGCATGGCAGTGAAAGGGCAAAAATAGCGTAAGAAAGAGGACTGTGGACACCAAGGTCAGAGAAGAAGGAGGGGGAGGAAGGAGCTGCTCCGGGTGCTGGAGCAGACATTCCATTGCAGTCCCGGGAGAGGACCACAGTGGAGTAGATATCCACACTGCAGCCCATGGAGCACCCCATGCTGGAGCAGGTGGATATTTCCTGAAGAACTGCAGCCTGTGGGAAGGACCCATGCTGGAGCAGGGGAAACGTGTGAGGAGGAAGGAGCGGCAGAGAGGAACCGTTATGGATCGAACCTCAAACCCCCATTTCCCATCCCCCTGCACTGTCCATGGGGGAGGAGGTAGAGGGGTTGGGAATGAAGGAGTGAAGTTGAGCCTCGAAAAGGGGTGGGGGGAAGGTGGTGTTTTACTTTTGTCTTTGTTTGTCACTATCCTACACTTTTGATTCTCAATAAATTAAATTAATTTTCCCAAAGTTAAGTCTGTTTTGCCCATGTGGTAAGCAGTCTCCCTCTCTTTATCTAAACCCAAAAGGTTTTTCATCTTTTTTTCTCCCACTGTCCTGTTGATGGGGAGTGAGAGAGCAGCTGGATGGGCATCTAGCAGCCAGTCAAGGTCAACCCACTACAATAAAAAAAGAAAAAAAAGAACGCAGGGACTACCAAGAACATGGTTGCTTATTTGCTCAGCTTTATTTTTTTTTTTTCCTCTCTTTTTTTTTTTTTTCCTAAGTGCAAAATGAAAGACTTGGGATCTAAATTAAAGAAACTAAGATAGACAAATTAAATTGAGTAATTCTTACATTAGTCTGATTGCTAACTTATATAACAGCAGAAAAGAAATTGCCTAGCAATGTATATGCAGTGTGAACTTTCAAAGCTTCAGTTCAGGTACTGAGTCTAAACTAATTTAGTTGTAACCTTGGATAACCTTTGGTTTTTCCAGCAAGTTTTCAGAACTGTTCAATCTTTAAAAATATACTGTTATTTAAATATGGTTGCAATGTTCTTTCAAATAAGTAACTTTTATAGACCGTACTAGGCAGAATGAAACACAATATTGCATAATGTTACATGGATATATTCTTTATTATAACCCACCCCCCAAAGTATAGAACTAATATTGTATTGTCTGAGAAATGCTTCAAGGTAATGTAAATTCAAGCTGGGTTGTAACTTAAAGGCTGACAGGTTCATAAGCTTGCTTGCTGCAAATGCCAGACTGTTTAACCATAATGTACTCTTAACATAGTTATTTTCCTCCAAACGTCCAAGGGTTTTCTAGGTTTGATTTTTATTTGTTCTATGTTATTTAGAAGAATTAAAAGAAGAAAAAGCGTAAAGAAGAAATTTACCTGGCTGCATTCCTAATCTCTGCATTTGCAAAAACAAGCAAATAAAAAATCATATATATCATCAGTGCATATAAAATCTAAATATCATCTGCCTTGGTATTGTTCACAACATTGGGACTAACTAAATGTGTTACAAAGGATTCAGCATGTGTGCAATGTAATTTAATAAGAACCGTATTGACTGCAATCTAAACTGCTGTTCTGAGACATATCAAAAAGTACTTCCTCAAAAACATCCATGACTAACTCCAGCACCATGTTAGCTCCCTGTTGGTCGTACAGTGTACAAATTCAGAAAAATACATTTTTAGCAAGGGCAGTTGTTTTTCTTTGGATCCATAAATAGTTCAACTTGTTGGGTTGGTCAAAGTGTTTTAAAATGTAAAATTTCCCTTAGAGCTAAGTACAATGCAGAGATAATGAAAACATAAATTCAGTAATTTAAAAGTCAAACCCATTTTATGTCGGTAATCTGAATGTCAAATCCACCTTTTCCTAAATTTTTTCCTTTCTTTTTCCTCCCAATTATATTTGTCCATTCTTTCACTTCAGCCATTTCCTTTCTTGCAGTATGACTTGTCCATGGTTTGTTACTTTTCCCATCTTCTACTACTGTCTTTCAAGTAAAAGAACAATAAGACTTCTCTTTTTCAGATTTTTTTTCTCCTGTTCTCCTTTTTTTCCTGTTCCTTTCAGGAACAGGAAATACAGTCTAGACAGTCTAGAGTCTAGGCAGAATACAGTCAAGTATTTCTTTGCCTTTCCTGAAATCATCCCAGGTGTTTTTAATTTTTATTCTCTGTTCTCATTAACTCATATATTTGGTAGCTTATCTCTTCATTTGCTCTTTTACTTGTTTTGAACTTTTCCTTATTTTTCAGTATACTTTCCCATTGCTTTAGATTTTTTATTTTCCTCTATATTTCTTGAGTAAACAAAGAAAAATTCCAAGTCCTGCAGGTAAGGCAGAATAACTTGCAACAGCACAGACTGAGGGCTGACTCAATGATCAGTCTCTGCAAAAAAGAACATGGATGTCCTGGTGGGCTGTGAGTTAGACATGAGTCATCAGTGCATCCTTTTGGTGTTGAAAACTGACCGCTTACAGAGCTATATTACCAAAAGCATATATTGCAGATCAAGGGAAGGGATTATTTCTCTTTATATGGTACTTATGACACCTGACTTAGTGCATTAGCTCCAGTTGTGGGCCCCCCAATACATAAGATGGTTAGGGAGCTGAAACACTTTTTATATGATGAGACGTTGAGCAAACTGGGTTAGACTGGATTTAAGAAGGCTCAAAGAAGACCTAATCACAGCCTTCTACCACCTAGAGAGTTATATAGTACAGAAAGGGCTAGACTTCACAGAAGTGCACAAAAGAGGACACAAGAATAGACAAGTCGTAACAAAGGAAATTCCAGTTCTTCACAATAAGAATGACTAAGCACTTGAGTGCTTTTCCATGAAGGCTTGAAATAGCTCAATTCTTGAATATTTTCTAAACACAGAAGAGCAAGGCCATCAGCCAACTCTTCCTGATCCAACTTTAAAGCTAATCTGGTTTTGAACTATATGATAAGTATAGTTCAACCAGATAATCTCCAGGTATATCTTCCAACCTTAATTTTTCCGTGATTCCACAAGTCTATGACTAGCACTACTAGTCTACAACCAGCATAGATGCACAAAGGGGAAGTCATGTTTGACCAACTTGACAGCAGTCATGCTTGACCAACTTGATAGCCTTCTAAGATGAAATGACAGGCTTGATAGATGAGAGGACAGCAATGGATACTATCTCCCTAAACTTCAGTAAGGTTTTTGGTGCTCTCTCTCATATGATCCTCACAGAGAAGCTGTTAATGTACAGCCTGGATGATCAGACAGTAAGGTGGGTTGAAAACTGGCTGAATGGCTGGACCCAGAGGGTAGTGATCCGTGGTGCAAAGTCTAGTTGGAGGCCAGTGACTAGCAGTGTACCCCAGCGCTCAATACTGGCTCCAGTTCTGTTTAACATCTTCATTAATGATCTGTATGATGGGGCAGGATGTACCCTCAGCAAGTTTGCTGATGACGCATAACTGAAAGGAGTGGCCGATATGCCAGAAGGACATGCTGCAATCCAGAGGGAACCCCTATAACTAGCTAAACCCTCAGAGGTAGAATGTGACTCACTGAGTAAAGTCCTAAATTGGAAGAAGGCTCAGAAGGAGATGGGCAAGGGCCACGAGCCCTTGAAGCTCAGGGAATAATGCAGGATGTGACTGACCACAGATGTGGCAAAGAAGTTTGCTTTTATCTCAACTGCTCAGGTCACCCCTGGAGTCTAATGAAGGGCAACAAATATGATGAAGGGACTGGAGCTTTTCCTATGAGAAAGGGCTGAGACAGCTGGGACTGTTTAGCCTAGAGAGGAGAAGGCTCAGGGGGGATCTCATCACTGTCTATAAATACCTGAAGGGAGGATGCAAAGGAGACAGAGCCAGGCTCTTTCAGTGGTGCCCAGTGACAGGACATGAGGTAAGGGGTACAAAGTGAAACAGAGGAGGTTCTGCCGGAATATCAGGAAACACTTTTTCACTGTGAGGGTGACTGAGGACTGGCACAGGTTGCCTGAGGAAGTTGTAGAGTCTCCCTCCTTGGAGATATTGAAAAGCTGTCCAGACATGGTCCTGGGCAACCAGCTCTAGGTGGCCCAGCTAGGGGGTGGTGAGCAGATGACCCTCCAGAAGTCGCAGAATCACAGAATCACTGAGATTGGAAAAGACCTGTAAGATCGTTAAGTCCAACCATCAACACAAGACCACCATGCCCACTAAACCATGTCCCACAATGCCTCGTCCACACATTCCTTGACCACCTCCAGGGAGGGTGACTCCACCACCTCCCTGGGCAGCCTGTTCCAATGCTTCACCACTCTCTCAGTGAAGAAATTTTTCCTAATATCCAGCCTGAACCTCCCCTGGCGCAACTTGAGGCCATTTCCTCTTGTCCTGTCACTAGTCACTTGGGAGAAGAGACCAACACCCACCTCTCTGCAACCCCCTTTCAGGTAGTTGTAGAGAGCGATGAGGTCTCCCCTCAGCCTCCTGTTCTCCAGGCTGAACAACCCCAGTTCCCTCAGCTGCTCCTCACAAGACTTGTGCTCCAGACCCCTCACCAGCTTCGTCGCCCTTCTCTGAACGCGCTCCAGCACCTCAATGTCCTTCTTGTAGTGAGGGGTCCAAAAGTGAACACGGTATTCGAGGTGTGGCCTCACCAGCACCGAGTACAGGGGCACGATCACTTCCCTAGTCCTGCTGGCCACACTATTTCTGATACAAGCCAGGATGCCCTTGGCCTTCCTGGCCACCTGGGCACACTGCTGGCTCATATTCAGCTGGCTGTCAATCAACACCCCCAGGTCCTTTTCTGCTGGGTGGCTTTCCAGCCACTCGTCCCCAAGCCTGTAGCGTTGCATGGGGTTGTTGTGACCCAAGTGCAGGACCCGGCACTTGGCCTTGTTGAACCTCATCCAGTTGTCCTTGGCCCATCGATCCAGCCTGTCCAGATCCCTCTGCAGAGTCTTCCTACCTTCAAGCAGATCAACACTCCCGCCCAACTTGGTATCGTCTGCAAATTTGCTAAGGGAGCACTCAAACCGCTCATCCAGATCATCGATAAAGATATTAAACAAGACCTGCCCCAAAACTGAGCCCTGGGGGATTCCACTCGTGACCGGCGGCCAACTGGATTTCACTCCATTCACCACAACTCTCTGGGCTTGGCCGTCCAGCCATTTTTTTATCCACCGAAGAATGCACCTCTCTAAGCCACGATTCACCAGCTTTTCCAGGAGAATACTGTGGGAGACAGTATCAAAGGCTTTACTAAGTTCCAGGTAGACAACATCCACAGCCTTTCCCTCATGCACTAGGTGGGTCACCTGGTCATAGAAGGAGATCAGGTTGGTCAAGCAGGACCTGCCTCTCACGAACCCGTGCTGGCTGGGACTGATCCCTTGGTTGTCCTGTACGTGCCCTGTGAGCGCCCTCAAGATGAACCTTTCCATGGTCTTCCCCACCACCAAGGTCAGGCTGACAGGCCTGTAGTTGCCTGGATCCTCCTTCCAGCCCTTCTTGTAGATGGGTGTCGCATTGGCAAGCCTCCAGTTGTCTGGGGCCTCCCCTGTTAACCAGGACTGTTGATAAATGATGGAGAGCGGCTTGGCAAGCTCCTCTGCCAGCTCCCTCAGCACTCTTGGGTGGATGCCATCAGGCCCCATAGACTTGTGAGTGTCCAGGTGGCATAGCAGATCATTAACTGCTTCCTCCTGGATCATGGGGAGTTCATTTTGCTCTCCATCCTTGTCTTCCAGCTCAGGGAGATGGGTTCCCTGAGGATACCTGGTGTGGCTATTAAAGACTGAGGCAAAGGCAGCATTAAGTACCTCATCCTTTTCCTCATCCTTCGTGACAATGTTCCCTACTGCAACCAGTAAAGGATGGAGATTCTCCTTGGCTCTCTTTTTGTTGTTAATGTATTTGAAAAAACATTTTTTGTTATCCCTTACGACCGTGGCCAGATTGAGCTCTAGCTGGGCTTTTGCCTTTCTAATTCCCTCTCTGCATGACCTAACGAGATCTTTGTACTCTTCTTCAGTTGCCTGCCCCTTCTTCCAAAGTTGATACGCTCTCCTTGTTTTTCCTGAGTCCCAGCAAAAGCTCCTTGTTCAGCCAGGCTGGTCGTCTTCCCCGCCAGCTCTTCTTACGGCACATGGGGACTGCCTGCTCCTGCGCCTTTAAGATTTCCTTCTTGAAGAACGTAGTCCCTTCTAGCCTCCGCCATTCTCTGTTTCTGTGATTCTGTTTTTACCTACCTTAGTCTCAGAACAGAGAGCACCACGGCAGTAAGAACCTTTATAACTTGACTTGAAATTATGTGGAAGGGAGAGAACAGGAAAAAACACCTATATATTCGTAGTAGTTTGAGTTGATAGGAAGATGTACTGGACTGGTTGAAACTGGATGGGTTGGAGGTATATTGCTGGCTAAGATGGAGACTTGTAGCCAGCTGGAAATGACAGCATATGTAGGACATTACGATCACCAAGGAATACAGGCATATTCGAAACGAATGCACTGATCTAGCTAATTGTGATTTTCTACCTGAAACGAACAAGGTTTCACTATCAGTGTGAGGTTTCCAATGCTCCTCTCTTCATCTCTGTATTTCTCAGGCTGACTTTCATCCAGTTATTCTTCATTCAGAAAACCATTTCCTCCCAGCCCTAGGGAGGATTGGGGAATGACAAACATGTCTGTCAATCTCCCATTTCCTTCTCAAAGGAAGTATTGAATGCAGTCTATAGTCCAGTCCAAGACAACATTCAGACCAAGTTCAAACTATGTGTGTAGAGAATGGATAGTCAGGAGATCAGAAAACTATGAATCAAAGCAATCTGGTTGAGTGTAAATTGGAACTCGTATGTATGGCATGGTATACAACACAGACCTGTGATTCAACACTTCCCAGTTTTATGTCTTGCTGAAGACAAGGATTAAACCTGGATGTGCATTTTCTTTTGGAAAACAGCCTCTGTGAGCCATTGGTAGAGCCGTAGGTAAGGAGCTATATTGTGAAAAGTACCCTGGCTGGATTATCAGAGAACCAAAACTGTAAGGCACAGAGAAAATTACACACTTTTCCCACAGTGTGGACACAAACATTGAACGCAAAAATAAATCGAATTCTCCTTTGAACTTGACACTTCTCGTAAAAGAGCTAGCAACCACAACATCAAATATTGCTGAGGGATCCACAAGTGTAAAAATGGATGAGTGTCCTCTATGTATTGACAGTATGAATCATCTATTAGTGCCATTAATTTTTTTAATCTGAATTCAGATCATGCTGTCCCAAGTATTAGCGTCAGTTGTAGAAATATGTTGTTAGCGCAGAAGTTTGCTTATAAATAAGTAGTTTTTCAATTAAGTGGTACTTAGCTTTTTCAGGATCTTCAGTGGTGGTTGAATTGTGTCATGTTCAAAACATAAAGAGAATGGAATGAGACTTTTAGTGTCTTAAAATAGCGGCACAATTTCTACATCTATGTCTCGTCTCATTGCAAATGATATTTATTGAGATTTTTTTTTTAATCCTGTGTTTTTTTATTATGTTCTTTTTTTAAAGAAACACAATTTGTATTTATCATGTAGTTACTGCTAACTTAGCATACTTCTAATGCACTGGTCAGATCTCAACTTTTATTAGAAGCCATTTTTAGCTCTGTACCTGCCTTTGTGAAATGGAGGATGCCTGTTGAACCATAAAGCAAAACACTTACATTCCACTCCTATCAGCTCCTTGCTCATATAAGCTCCCTTCCATTCTTTCTGTGCTTTCAGAAAGGATGAGAAAGATGAATAAAGGAGTTCAGATAAATAGTTAAATCTACTTCATTAATAACATTGGAAGATTTTGTCCTCTGAATCAAAAATAAAGAAAATCAGATGTGATACCTGTCATGAACGTTCCAACCTGTATTGTTTGTATAAACATCTCTTTAAACAGGCTAAAAATTATTTTTTTTTAGGTTTTAAGGTTTTTTGCAGTTTATTCTAATTGGCCAGACCCCCATCATCCTGAAAATTGCCCTTGACTACTGTTATTTTCTTGGCAAGACAGGTGTTCTTGCACAGTGTGCAGCAGAGCAAGAGATGTAATTCCAAGGAGGATTTCAAGTGACTAATTCCAAGAGCAAAAGGGAAAGGAGGCATTGCATCAAATGAAATGGTGACAAAATGAAGTTTTGTTTGTTGCGAGTTAGAGTGGAAATATAATAGAATGCAGAGCAGTCAGAGGTACATACTCCATGCACAAAGGAATATATTACTTTATGAAGAAATTATAGTAATTTGTATTCTCAGCAAGCAGTGGTGTTAATTGATACGAATTAACAAGAAATTAAAGTAGGTGCCATGGAAATCCTTTTTATTTCTCATCTTCTTTTCTGTGCTTGTCATGTATTCTGTAAACTGCAAAGGTCTCCTTTCATGTAGCAGTTCAGACTGTACAAAAGGTTCAGGGTCCTGCTTTGCAGGTGATTGTCTAATGTTTGTCAAAATTCTGCTCATGTGTGTTTTCTAGAATTAGGCAGCACACACAGAACTAAATCCTCGTTCATACTCTGCATTTTTTCAAGTAAGGCTATTTTTAATAAAGATCTAGGATTGAAAATTGTTTGGAACATCGTCATCTTTATGTTTACTGAACTCCACAAAGTCAAGACTAGCATTTTCTCATGACACGATTCCTCATCCCAGTCTATCAGTTTGACACACACGTCTCCTTAGCTGTTGATTGCCAGTTGCACACTGCCCCCCTTTTTTGGCCCTCCATTCTACTAGAAAAAAAATAATCATTGGTGCTGCATTGTAAACTAGGTCAGAGAAATGGTCTGGTATAAACTAATTAAAACAAAAAGAAAGAGGGATAGCATGAAAGGAAGGCAGGATACATTTCAAGGTAGCATGGAAAGTTATACAAGAAACATGTATGAAGCTTCAGAAGCACAAAGTTCTGTTACAAACTTAATTTCCATCAAGTTCCCGTGCTCTTTAGCCACTTAAAACAGAATAATACAGTTATGAAATGTTATACAAAATAGGCATAATACTTCTAATACTCTTTACATAGAGGAAAAGAAGTGTTGAAAAGCAAAATACAAAGGCTCAAGGTCACCTGTAGAAATTTTATTTCCTCGTATGTCATTTTGCAGCCTAGTTTTTTGGGACAAGTTCTGCAAGCCATATTGACAAAAACATGTTCCTGAATATCCTGGCCAGGGGCTGTTGTCATAAGCATTTCCAAATTGCTGTATCTACAAAGCACTGAATTAATTAGGCATGATATATTTTTGGCATGTGACTGCATAGAATGTAGCATAATGTCATGAAATCTACCAGCCTGAACTGCACTGTTTGCAGAGGTGACAGTCTCATGGGAATATCTTCAGCTCTGAATGCATGCAATTTACCTTGAAAGTAAACTGCCAGCTCTCACTAATGCAACCTCTCTTTTCTCTTCCTCTTTTTCAATAGCCAGGCCTGATAGGCTGGCTTTTTTTTCTATCAGATCACACTTTGCTGCACAACTTAATAAGAAAGAATCAAATAAGAATTTCCCAGCTAAACTCCCAGCACCTAGTTAAGAATTAGAAAAGAATTTGAGATAGCTACAGTATGGTAAACAGAAATGGCTGGGAAATGTAATTTAATTTCATTGTATGCTAGCTTTAAAATATCAGAAGACGACATGTATACATACCTGTGTGTATGTATATGTGTTTCATATATGTATATTTGTGTTCCTGCAAATGAATTCTTCTTCCTTTTTATGGACTTGCTGAAGTACTTAATGTGTAATGATTTTTATGAAACAAATGACAGTGTGTACAATGATTAGATGAAATAATGAAACTAGTTTGTTTCAGAGTATAGTTCTACAGTGTTAACAATTGCTGTTTCAAGATGGTGATCTCAACAATATCACCCCTGTAATCTGAAAACTAATTTTGCAGCTGATGAGCTACTTCAGCTTGTGACCCCATGACCACTGTACAGAATCAACAGTGTATTTAACTGAAGTACTAAATTTCACACTAATTGTTCTATACAAATTTACCTAAAATACATCATTCCTGAGACACAGATGTATATAGATGTTCAGCTCAAGAAAATGAAAATTTTCTATAAATTGATTGATTTATCTAACATGACACTAAATTTTATTAAATGGTATTTTGGTTTGGTTTTTTTTTTATTATCTTTTTTTACTAAAGAGGTTCACAACAGTCCACATTTCTACTGAAAGATTTTATCAGAAAATATATTTTACAGGAATATGTTCATTTTGAATACATCCAGGAAAGAAAATTATCGAGGTAAACTGTTTTATGATCCCAATTTGATATGGCAAATGTTTCATTTTAAGGAAGTAAAAATGTATCACTTAACGGTATTGTTCCACATTATTTCATACAGTAGGAAACATTTAGGCTGGATATTAGGAAAAATTTCTTTACTGAGAGAGTGGTGAGACACTGGAATAAGCTGCCCAGGGAAGTGGTGGAATCACCCTCACTGGAGGTGTTCAAGGAACGTGTGGACGTGGCATTGTGGGACATGGTTTAATGGGCGTGGTGGTGTTGGGTTGATGGTTGGACTTGGTGATCTTACAGGTCTTTTCCAACCTTAGTGATTCTGTGATTAGCCTTCCCATCTCTATTAAGCAACCGTGTTTTTTCTTCTGAAGAGAAGAGAAGAGAAGAGAAGAGAAGAGAAGAGAAGAGAAGAGAAGAGAAGAGAAGAGAAGAGAAGAGAAGAGTTAGAAGGGACTTACAATGATCATCTAGTCCAACTGCCAGACCACTTCAGTGCTGACTAAAAGGTAAAGCACGTTATTAAGGACATTGTTCAAATGCCTCTTAAACACTGATGTGTTTAAGCAAGTCGTGCTTGTTAGATGTTTATGATCATTGCTGCTATTGTTTTTGGAAGACTTTTTGGTTATTTCACATGAGGAGCAGCTGAGAGTACTGGGGTTGTTTAGCCTGGAGAAGAGGAGGCTGAGGGGAGACCTCATCGCTCTCTACAACTACCTGAAAGGGGGTTGTAGACAGGTGGGTGCTGGTCTCCTCTCCCAAGTGTCAAGAGATAGGACAAGAGGAGATGGCCTCAAGTTGCACCAGGGGAGGTTTAGACTGGATATTAGGAAAAATTTCTTTACTGGGAGGGTTGTCAGGCATTGGAACAGGCTGCCCAGGGAAGTGGTTGAGTTATCATCCCTGGAGGTTTTCAAAAGACATGTGGATGAGGTACTTAGGAACATTGTTTAGTGATGGACTTAGCAGTGTTAATATTTACGGTTGCACTTGATGATCTTAAAGGTCTTTTCCAACCTAAATGATTCTATGATTCTATGATCTAATATTATATATATCATATTTTTAATGTATTATAATATTTTAGCACAGAATGTGAATCATTCATATTTCAAGCTGAGACAAATGTTGAAGTAATGACATTTTTCTTAAGAATGTTTTTTTTCTTTTCCTACCAACTAAATTGCATAGTTTCCTTCTTCTAAACTACAGTGGTACCAGGACTTGAAAGGTATCAAGGTGAATCATATCTTATTTCATGCTTTGAATCATACTAAACAATGAGGCTCAGAATGTCACTTGATGTTTTTACTATTGCTGTTATGATTTTTATTAATAACAGAAATGGGGAGTAGCAATAGCATAAGTACACATTTTTGTGCTATTCTGACGATACATGGCAAAATTATGGCCTTTGCAAGAACAGAATAAGAGATAGGTAGATGCAGCAGATCAACAATGCTTACACAAGTAAACAATTTGATAACACTGTTTAGCATGCAATAGTCTAGATTAATAATAGTCTTATTATGTCCACTTCCTATCTGTTGCCAAGGCTTTCATGTGTCTCTTAACAAACTTTTTTTGTTATACATTATAATAAACTG
Source organism: Gavia stellata (assembly GCF_030936135.1). NCBI lineage: Eukaryota > Metazoa > Chordata > Aves > Gaviiformes > Gaviidae > Gavia > Gavia stellata. The sequence continues at coordinate 36,224,824 of NC_082594.1, forward strand.
GTTTAGTGGACATTTACAGATGTTTCAATGAACAACAGATGAAAATAAAGAAGGTCTTTGAAAAGCTAATGAGAGAGAAATAAAGGCTGGCTTCATCGACACCGCAAAAGTAAGTGTTAACATCTTTATCCCATATGGCAAATGGTAGATTCCCTTAGTGGAAAATGGGTATTTTGCTTCCAGTGTATTGGAGAACAAGAAGCCAAGGCTGTAGGAAGAATGATATTATCTAAGTAGTACTGTGAAAAATAAAACAAATTTTAAAGCATGTAGGTAGTGCAAGAGTGTCAAGGTCAAAGAAGAAGGACGGCTGTCATAAAGACATGAAGTACTTGATTTTAGCTGTACGAAAACAGAAAACTGTGTTATAGTTGTTATGAATGTTCAATGTGTTATGAATGTAGAACGTGTAGATTCAGATGGATGTGCAAACCTAGAACAAGGGCCAAGTCATATATTTTGCACAGTATCCAGGCTTCTGTGATAGGAGATGAGTTACAGTTCTTTACAGTTATTAGAACTGCAGTAGGAATTAGTGCCTGCTTTTATACATGCAACATCCAAAAATTATATTAAATCCCACTGAACTGCAGGTGTTGGTGGATTAGAAATAGTAATTTCTTTTGAAAATCTAAAAAAAGCTAAAGATCATCAAGACAAAGTACAGTTTGTCAAGCTTGTAGCCTGCTAGAAAAACCTCTGCAATGTTATTTTTCTACACTCCACTTTATTCTCTCTGGATCCATTAAGCTAAATTCTATTTTTTTTTTACCAACCTATGAAACTTGAATGCATTACAGGAGGTGATATGTAACTTCTAAAGGACTCTGACATTAAAAAAAAAAAAAAAAAAGGAGAGTGTCTGTTGCTTCTAAGCAAAAAGCTTTTATCACAGTTGTGAATGGACAGGCAGGGATGGAGATCAAATCTGATGAAAAGATACATCTAAGTCAGGATGTACCATCAAGATTCTACAAGAAGTACTCTAAAAATTACTCTGATTCAATAAACATGTATGCTACCCATTATTTCTTTTTTAAAACAAATACTAGTGATTTAATTATGTAGAGAATATCATACATGAGTTTAAAAACCCTTCAAAAGGGTATTTTTTTCAGGGAATACCTCTAGGAACATTGTCATTATGACTCAGAAGCCACTGAAGAATGAGACACTTCCATTTTTACCCTGGGGTATCTAAAGGAAAGATTTTTCCAGTGTATGGTGCAAAAAAGAACCAATTGAGCCTTAAGGAGGCTGAAGAGGAGAAAGGAGTGGATAATAATCACTCTAGTGCAGTGAGTCTGAGTGACAGGCCAAATGGCTGTGTGTTAGTATGAGTAGAACAGGGAAAAAGAAAATGGAGTACATTTGGAAAAAAAGAAAAAACTCAAATTTTTAAATTATGAGTCTTGACAATTAAATGGACAGCCAAGATAATGTGTCAGGAAATAGTGGATGAAAACGATATCAAGGTTGAGGAAGTAGGTTTGTGAGTCATCATCACAGTAGAAGCCATATAGCTTGAGATGGTGAAAAGGCAGAGAGGAGAAAAAATGAAGCTCTCAGGGACAAAATCTCAATAAAAGACAGGGAAAGGGAAAAGAACAGCCAAAGGATATTTTGAAGGATAAGCTGGAAAGGGGGAGGAAAAATCCACAGCAGTATGGGGTAATAGAAGCCAATTAATGATTTCAGTGCTTTGCTAACACTTTTTTGTTGGCTAGTATGTACTATTTAAGTGCAATCTGGTTTTAACAGCTTGGAAATCACAGGGTTATCAAATTAATGAGTATTAATATTGACATAAATCTGGAAAAGAAAAACTACTGTCAGGGAAAGTTGAGCTGGCAAGCAGGGAGTGGCTGCTATTTCTGCCTAATGATAACAAGTTTTTAAAATCTTGCTTTTCTTGGTAGCTATTTTTTGTTTTGAAATATATACCTGTATGCTCATTGGTATCTCCTTTTTCGGCTGCCATGTGCTGCCCGCTGCTACATGGACTCACTTTTGGCATGTGCTCTGCCAGATATTAAGTGGTTATTACTACTTTACGTGGTTGTCGCAGTTTGAAACCAAATTGAGAGCGTGGAGACTAACGAGGCTTGGCTGTCAAAGCACATTTAGTCACAGATATATTTGACATGTGCATGACCTCCCTGCTTCTGATTGGCTGAAATTCCCACAGCGCCTGGCAATTGGATGTTGCTGTCACTGTGGCAACCATGTTGCCATTAACAGGTTAGTTGTAGGGTAGCCATTTAAGCATAAACAGAGTTTAACCAGGCCCAATCCTCTGCCAAATTACCACCGTGGCCTGTCTTGTGCTGCACTTCTGCCAAGGTCAGGGCTCTTTTCTGGTGTGGTTTTGATCATTTGTCTTCATATCTATCTTCTTTCCAGCTTTTTTATCACTGGTCCACTTAAAATATATGTTGTCTACGACAGACATTGTATCCCTGAATAGCAAAATAGAGACCTTCCAGCCTGCCTTGAGACCTGAGGTACTAGTACAATATAAAAAAGTCAGTAATAGCTTAGTGACCATAGGCTGCTTATGAAAAACGCGGACCAGCCTGAACATGCCCAGGTCCCATGCTGCAGACATTCCCATGTTAAACATCTGCAAGGAGAGTTCTCTTCCACACTGGAGTTCATGGAGTTATCTGTTATTTTGTAGTGTAATTCAGTGTATTCTTCTTTGTCACTAGGTGTTGTCTTTATTCTTATGCCATTGCTGGATTGAGCAAAACATAAGGTCAAACATCTTAGAAAAATGACAGATGGAGGGGTGGGGTTTTCCCCTGTTAATACTAGAATATTAGATTCCTCCTGTTAAATTTTATTCTAGAGTTATACCAAGGATGCTGGTTTATCACTAATCACTCCCCTTAGTTTAAACTGCATCAAACAAAACTTGTATTTAAAGATTACTTCTTGTGCTTTGGACACTTTCAAATCTGACAGAAATTAGAGGAGCATGCACCTTCAAGTGCTGACAGAGTTGCAGCAAGCAAGGAAGCAAATAGTCAATCTCAGTCAAGAGGTCTGCCACAGAGAAGGAACATTTATACTGCAAACAGCAGTAGCTCATCACAGTCATCTGTTTTCTGGTTCTGCGGCCATTTATCTGCAAATAAAACTTTGACATTCACTAAAAGGCAGTAAAGAAAATGGAGCAGGTAGGAAACATAAAGGAAGACCGTACAGGACAATGTAAGGAAAGGTACAGTAGTTGACAAAGATAGCTTGGGGTCTTGATTTGACTGGGATCAATTCTCCCAAAGGCCAAAATGACTCTTCAGTTCCTGGAATAACCTTGAAGTGTTCAGATTTACATCCTGCTACTGAGGAGATCCTAAAAACTGAGTTGTAAATGTTGATTGCTTGTCCTCCAATTCACTGTAGGAATAGTTCTGAATAAAGTGAAAAATAGAGTCCCATGAAAGATTAGAGGGATGCCACCTTTAAGTATTCAAGTTAGATGTGTAGAAGCCCAGGCTTCTAGAATAATTAAAATATATAAAGATACTTCTATACTTGGTGATTCTGTTCCTTTTAAAATTCATCCCTCTCTTATATCAACTGCAAAGAAGCTTGAGTATCTGCATTCCTCACTTAGGTATTTCTATTAAATGGGGTGGAACTGGACTGGAACGGTCTGATATTTGGATGAGATTGGTTATTTTCATTTATTTTTAAACTCAATTTAGATTTTGAAGAAAAGTTGAGAGAGGGAAAGATGTTTTTGCATGTATCTTTTTATATATTCTTTATAGTAAAGTAAATTCTTTATAGTAAAAATATATGCTCTTCCTGTTAAAAGTTGGTAATGGAAGCCCTATTTTTTTCTTCCCTCCTTGGAGTTTTTAAGCTATGATTTTAAGATTTCTTAGTAGTCCCTTTATTGTTTTAATTAATTTTCTACTTAAATCATCATGAGAACTTAGGCTAGCAGTGAGTGTTTCAAAAACTCTCCGCCTAAAGTCACACCTAAATTTAAAGCTCTGTGAGAAAACCGTTATTAAGAGAGCTTAGTGAAAAAACTTTCTAAAAATTACTGCTGAGGAGGCTTGTAAAGATCATGCTGAGCAGTAGGTCAAAAAGCCCAACCCATTGACAACTGCTAGAATTACGGAATTCACTTATCCTGGCAGGTGACTACTTCTCTTCATTCACCCCTTTTGACATTGTTCTCTTATGTCATTTGGACATATTCAGTAAGGTGATATAAAGGGCAGAGTTTTCCTGTGCTTATCTGTATGTAGTGGAGCTATGGAGACTTGTTACTGCTTAACAAGCTAGTTTATTTGGACTTACTGAACAAGCTCAGCATCATATAAAGAGAAGTGCAGGGTGAGAAGGGACTCGTACCAACTAGATAAATTCTGTTTGGAATACTTCCTTTCTAACCTGCACAGCCCTATTGAAAGAGGTAGTATGTCATTCAAACCTTATCCAGTCTCCTGTCCTTCCATGGTCTGGCATTTTTGAGGATAGAGCTGGAACCTTTTTAAGTTATGTTTTCTGAAGTTTGTATAGATGACATAGTTAAAACTAGCACGCATGAGGTCCGTACAGGTAAGGCATTCTCCTAAGACAGAACAAAATTAAAGCAGCTTCGTGCTTAGTCACAGTAATGAAGGCAAAGTACTACAAGATGAAAACACAGCCATTAACTTGTCAATGGCTTGACTGATGAGTCACTGCAAATACTTGATATCCAACTGAAAATCCAGATGAGAATCCATGTAAAGAATCAATTGTCTAATGGTCAGCAACACATGTTGAAGAACTGACAAAATGTGTTAATTGTATGTTTTTCAGGAATAAAGGGAGAAATCTAACCTAAGCTCTGGATACATCTGACTTTTTACTATAGGCAGGGTAAAACAGAGCATATATATTCATGTAAGCATAACTGATATAAAACTTTGTAGGAAGTTATAATCGAAGGTTAAGATAGACAGATGGTGCGTTCATGCCTCTCCTTTGGATTCAGTGGAGATGGTGAGATTGACTGTGTAACGTGCTAGGGAACTGTGGCCTAATACAGTTATATAACTTAATAGCTTGTAATCATTGACCTGAATGTGCTTTCAATAAGCCCATATTTTCATGTTGCCCACTGATTTTGTCCAAGTTCTCACACGTGCCTATATGGCTGCACAACCTCTACATGTGCTGGACCTCAAGCTGTTTAGAGCTTGGGTTTCCTTGCAGCTATGGCAGTACTTACAAGGTAAAAAAATAAAAATAGCACTTTCCTAAATAAATAGATAGATAGATAGATAGAGAGATAGATAGATAGACAGATAGATAGATGATAGATATTACAGAACTGAGATCTGGAGGTAGATTATGCAGCTACAGAGCTGACATATGTTTTGTGACATGCATAATCAGCAGCATGGGACCTGGAAGGTGCATGTACCCTTCTCACATTGTTTTAAAGTTGTATTATCAGTACAACTGTATTCAACAATTACTGTGTTAGTTAAGCAAAAAGTGAAGCAACTCATCTACTGTTTCATTAAGAAATTAACTTTTCCAATTAAAGTTTAGCTTTCTTTAGTCCATTTACATAAACATCATCCTAAAGCAAATAGAAGAACAATTTAACACAGATACAGCTTTCTGAAACATAATCATGATGAGCTTACCCAGTGTCAGTTACTGAAATAAAGCTGTTATAACAAAATTGATTAGACAGATTTAGGGAAAAAAGAAGTTAAGCATTATTTGTATAATGAGATACTCAATAGTCAAGTTACAAAACAATTTGTAGTCATTAAAATGTTGATCTTTCAATAATCATTGTCTAGGAAAGTCAAGTGTATGTATATATAAAATGAATTCTATTACAGAACACATACCTCTGTGTGCCTTTAATACACTGAGACCTCAGGTCTTCTGCATTTATGCTGCTGATAATTAAAAAGTAAATATGGATGAAACATTTTTTACTTATAATTTCCATAAAATCTTCACCTTACCCAATTAAAGAAGAAATGACAGTTATGCTAACCGTAGAGCTCTGACTAATAAGCCACAAAATGCGAACTGTAGGACACAATTATTACTTTAGTGGAGAAGTGTTACATAAAAGATTGCAAGGCTCTAAGTAATACCAAATAAAGGTTTACTCAGTGAGAGGTACTTTATCTTATTTATTCATCTCTGCCACATAGGAGATTTAGTAGAGATTTAGTAGACAGGAATGTATTTTGGAGAATCCATGTGGGAACAGTGATACTGAGCAGTTAGTGTAGAAATGTTCTATTATGTAACCCTTATCTATTTGTCTTTATATTGCCCTATCACAATCATATCTGAATGCTACAGAATACTGACTTGTATAATGCCCTGCTGAAGTGTCAATAGCATCATTTTAAAGGTGGGAAATAAGAGATAGTAAAATAAATAATTTTTTTACCATAGATCACTTAGGTTAAATATGGCAGTTAGATTGAATTTTTATCTGCCAAGACTTCAGTTTGTTACTTAACCAGTAGTTCATCCTTCCTTATATACTTATATATAATTAAATATAGATCAAAACATAAATGAAATAATTGAAAGTGAGGATGTTGTTTTCAGTTTGTAGAAAGGTTGAATAAAGTATTCTTGCACCAAGTTCAACAGCTATAACTGTGGTTCTACTATAGATCTGGGAAAAGTGGCTCTCAATTTTACTAATGTGGGTTCCAGCCAACAATCTTCTTTTGTTCCTCAATGTCTAACTTAGAAATAGAAATCACAACTGAATCAAAAGCGCTGGAGCTTGGAAAAAGCTCTCCTGGTGTTTTTTCCTTCTGGAAAACTTTGAAAATTCTTTTTTGTTCTGAAAAATATATCTTTGTTTTCACTAACACTTTCCTATTTCCTTCAGCTTCCTTCTATATTACCCTTTTTCATCCAGGTGTCCTGCATTTCAATACAAAGAAATCTTTTTATTGCTCAAAAAACCCCTCAACATTTCAGCTTTTCTGTCACCATTTTTGTAAATTTTCAATAAAATCTGGGCATTCAAAGAAATCTAGCAATTTCCCGGGGTGGCAATTCTTCCAGTTCCAGATCATGACATTAAAATTCACCTTTGTTTTGACAACCTTATTTCTCTCAGCTGAGTGTTTAAATCCATCATAGTAAGGAATAGATGCACAGAATTGTCTTGTCTCAAAACTGCATTGGGACCTTCTAGGAGAAATCAGACGTATGCGTGCTTCAGAATACGTGGCTTATTTTACTGGAAGTTTATCAAAATAGCTAGAAAGGGGTATGATAGTGGGAAAATCTGTATTACTTAGGCATTTTTAAGTTTCTGTCCTCACTCTTTCCTCACAGCAGTCTGGTGAGGCAAATAAGCACTATTCTTTCCATTATACAGTTACAGAACAAAATACTAAAAGCAGGATTATTTTCATTTTGGACATCTAAAATTTATGTATCTAAATCTGAAATATTACCCTAGACTTCCTATATCAGTACAGATATTGAGTCAACATTAAGCACATCAGCAGGGCTTTTATCTGCCTACCTCTGATTTCACCATGATGTGAGTTGTACTTTGGGAATACCTGCTTCACTTTAGTGAGAACAGATGATTTTTGGAAAACAAACTCAGCATTAGGGATCATACATTTAGGTGACTAAGACAGAGAGATAAATGCCAGCCTAAATCTGAAGCTCACACTGATAACTAGGCCAGAGTCCTAGGATGAGTACTTTTGTGTTTATTAGTAATTGCGGCAATGAACCTCTTTTCTTCTCAATCTAGGTTGGGGGAAAAAAAAAAACAAACCAAAAAAAAACCACAATCAAAAATCCCAGAGGTCTAATAGGTAATTACCACTGAGGAACAAGTAAAAAATATTGTGTGTGCAATCTCACAGAACAAAAAATACACCAACGCAGTTAAAGTTCAGTTACTAAGGCCCGCATTCACTTAAAATTCAGAAACTTAACTGAGACTCCTTGAAGTTTCATGTTTCTACCCCATTTTTCTGTTATAACTTTCTGTACATCACTAAAGCTCCTCATTTAGCAGTCATGTTACCATAAAGTCAATAAAGTGAAAAAAACATCTTCAGATGTTAGTCAGACCAGCTAAATTCTTAAGTCATTTTCTAGATGAGCCTCTTTCTCTTTCCACTGACTACAGAAAAAGAGTTAAGGAAACTACAGTCTCAGCTTATAGTGAGACACATATCCTTTGTCATAGGTGTCTAGAAGTTAGATGTTTAGGTCTGAGATAATCAATCCAGAGTCCTTCCCTAGACACTGTAGAGCAGTATGCGCTTCTTTAAGGCAATTAATCTTATACTAAAAAAGGACATCTAAAATAGGTCTGACAAATCAGCTTCATATTGTACCTTTTTCTTGTCACTGAATATGAAGGGAGCCTATGATGACTAGCCCAAAGTTAAAATTATAGATATAGAAAATTACATTAAATGAATTGCCCTTCTGTTAGGTGGCTAAAACTACGTAAGATAAATTGCTGTATTGCACCTGGCTGGAGTGGAGATAACTTTCCCTATAGCAGCCCATATAGTGCTGTGCTTTGTATATGTAGCTAGAATGGTGTTGATAACTCACCAATGTTTTGGCTACTGCTGAGCAGTGCTAACACAGCATCAAGGCTGTCTCTGCAACCTAGGGACAGTAGACTGGGGGTGAGCAAGAGGTTGGGAGAGGACACAGCCAGGACAGCTGATCCAAACTGACCAAAGAGATATTCCATAACATGACGTCATGCTCAGCAATAAAAGCTATGAAAAAGATGAGCGGGGGGCGGGGGGCGGGGGGTGGGGGGCATTCATTACTAAGGCGTTTGTCTTCCGAAGCAACTGCTATGCATACTGAGGCCCTGCTTCCCAGGAAGTGTCTGGACATCACCTGCTGATGGGAAGTAGAGAATAAATCTTTTTTTTTTTCCTTTGCTTCCATGCGCAACCTTTGTTTTTCTTTATTAAACTGTCTTTATCTCGAACCTTGAGTTTTTCATCTTCTTTTCTCCCCATGTCCTGCTGAGGAAGAGGAGTGATGGAGCGGCTTGGTGGGCTCCTGGTGGCCAGCCAAGTTCAGCCCACAATAACTGCCATCCAAAATTTCTATCCAGTTCCCTTTAAAATCAATTAAAATATCTTCACTGTTTTCAGTAATTTTCAAGTCTGGCCTCAAAGTATTTACAATGTTATTTATTGCGGTGCTTGTTCACTGCTGACTACAGACACAGTTGCACCTGCATGTAGTGTGCACAGAGTGCTTGTGCTTTATCTAATAGCTAACATACTTTAAGCAGTTATGCTGATCCATATAGTTGAAATTGAGGAACATTATTGTTTGTAATGTGGTACTTGTCATTATTTTTGATAGACATTGTAAACCAGATATAAATAAAATTCTCAAATTACTGAAACATTTATTGCCAGCATTGCTAGATAAAGGGGAAAAGTGATGTATTCACTATTTACATGGTGAGTGACTGAAAAGATATAGTAAAAGCAGTATTATTGAGGACAAAGACAGCAACAGGTGAAGCATCTTTTTCTTAGAAAGTTGAATTAACACTAGTGGGAATACAAAATATGGAAATTTATTTTCCAATAACATTTTCAGTCAGTCCGTCTTAGTATTAGATATCTCAGAATGAGAAGGCTGAACTACAGAAATGTAAACTACTGCATTAAAAGAATGAACTAAAGTGTAGTATGATTTCACCACAAGTTTGACTTAAAATCAGTGAAAATATTTTTTAGATATGAAAATAATAGGGTTTTTTTTCCTCCTTTTTGTTATCTTTTAGTTTTGCATTGTTCTGTGCTTCATATTTTAGCTTGGAACATAATAAAATAAAAACACTGTCAGGAGATATTGAAAAGTACAAAAGAATATTTCTGGCCTTCTACAGACAGCAGCACTTTGGATAATTTGAATAAGTTTCAGATAAGCAGCCATATTTTTGGGTGCTCATTAGAGCTTGGTGAATAATTTATAACAAATAATTTAGTTGATGAATTTTAACTCTCTTCGGCTCACAAATTGTCCATGAACAGATTGTGATTTTCCTAAATTAGCTCATTATTCACAATCATTCAGTGAATAATTCCTGTGAATAATTCTTTCTCTGTAGCTATTTTGTGGCCAGTTGTTGTAAACAGTTAACTTTCAAGCTGTTTTGATCTGACATATAGATCCTGTAGAATATTTCTGCTTAACTGTATTGTTTGAAATCGAATTATCAGGAATAATAATCATAATAAAAATACTAATAAATCCTATATAATACATGGACTTTCCACCCTAGGTTTCAGTTCTGTGTCCATCACTGTAATATTTAGGAGATGTCCTGCAAAATCAAGTTAATTTTCTCATACACCCAAAGTGTGACAAATCCTTATATATTCAAAAGATCTTGAGAAGTTTCTGAAAATGTTGTACATTCCTTAGCTTCCTTTGATTCAGCGTTCATACATTCATTGTGAGTGGGCTACATCAGCCAGAATCATCATGATATGTGAAAGCAAAGGGAATATTCATGCAGCAGCAGTAAAATCTTTTAAATTTTTAAGGATATTGATGGAGTAATTTTCCAAGCTCAAGTAATAAATTGTATCAAAGTTTTTGAGTTTGACTTGTCTTTTGTAATCTCGATGTTGGATTTTATTATGTAAGGCAAATGCTGCATGAACAACACCTTTTGAATTTTGGAAAAAAAAAAATTAATTATTTAGCTCAGGATGTAAATCACATCTTTCAGGACTAAAAAAGGAGGGGCAGACGTATGTTTCTGAGTAACTTATGTCCTTGTATTGTCTGTATATTCTCAATTTATTAAACCTGTAAAAATGTTTAAATTAAGCCATTTAGCTTTATGACTATATGACTACTCTTATGCTAACATTTACTTAACAAGGCTGATGGAAAAACATATTTTTTCATTATATTCTTTTTTCTTTTTTCCACTATTCCATTTAATCCCTGTTTAGTTTGAATGCTTTGTCAAAATGTTGCCATATATCGATATTTTCTTTATGAGGAGTAATGATGAAATTTTAAGATACGTTTTTAAGTGAATCAGCAATTTTATTTATTTGCAATGAATGTACAAGGTGAATTCTCTAAACACAGGCATAATCAAGCAAGAGGAAACAATTCCACAGCAGGCGGTCTCTTTAAGTGAATAATCAACCAAAATTCCTCTTCTTTAGCTTCTTTTAGGAGTACTGATGCTTTTGAAGCTTCCTTGCTGGTTTCTGTATCAGCTTTTCTCTCCCAGACACTAAGAAAAATGATCTTTCTGCAGATACTAAGAACCTTAATTTGCTATATATTTGTCCTGGAAAAATGGCAGAGGTCAGAAGGCTCACATTATAGTCAAGTGTCTGTCCTTGTGCTCTGGATCTCAAATTGGATTATGCACTGCATTACATGGAAAAGTTTAATAAATGAAGCCTCCTTCAATAAAAGTTAGCTGTAAGGAAATGACTACATACTGTAACAGATTCCACAACACTGTTCAGATTTTTCAAAGGTTTGATTGCTGAAATTAATTGGACTTTGATTTGAATAACAATTGCAAGATCAAGTCTCCAGTTCTAAGTGATATTTTTGCGTACAATAGGCTCTCCATTCATTGCTTTATTTAATCAGAAACATATAGGCATTCCACACTGTCAGTATAAAAAGGTACATTTTAATTTGCACACATTCATTTTTCACATCCAAAAAGTTTGTTTTGTACATTAGCTCATACACAGTAACTATCAGCTACAGAAAACTCAGGCAGTGCTGTAACATTCACTGTAATTTCTTATTACCTTCAAGTACCTGGTTTGTTTTCTGTGCAGAACCTCTGCTCTATAGCTGTGTCATTTTCCGTACCTAATACTACTTTTAGTAGTGGGGAATTTTCAGCATGGATTATTACTCAGAAACTTTCAACAAGTTATTGCACAAAACTTTCATTAAGTTCTTTATCCAAAAAAGAGTTTTTTTCAGAAAAGCATTAGCAATTCCAGAAAATCTGAATCACAAAAAGAAATCAGTCATTCACAGTGACCATAAAGCAATATTAACAGGATGGATTTTTCAGAAATTATTTTAAACAAATGTTCTTGAAATGAATTATACGATTTTTATGTTTCCTCTTGAACATTTGGTTTTAATTATTATTTAGTTTTCTTACCTGTATTTCTGTAAGAAATGTCTCCTAGGCTCCTAAGCTACAAAAATAATGCCTAAAACCTTTTTTGTAAGAGTTCTGCTGTGGGATGCTGTATTGCAATGATGTGAACCATGAAGTCCCAGTCTTCTGTATAGATTACGTCCAAAACACTGTTCCCCAAAGAACAGAAATTCCACCTACTTGTGAGTAAGTGCATGATGAGTGTCCTAAACCTTCACTGACAGAGCTTGAAAGAGGGGGAGTCTGGAGGTGTAATTAGGAAAAAAAAGAAAGACAAAAAGAAAAAAAAAGAAAAAAGCAAAAAGAAAAGATACAAGCCAATAGGGTTTTGGAGAGAGCAAAACATATATATCCACTCAGAAATATGAGCTTATGGAGTCTGCTTACTTTATAGAACTATTTCCTTAGCCTGAGAAAAGGCATATATTTTTAAAACGTGCACTGAAGGGGTGACAGGAAGCCAAAGAGTTTTTAAGTAGTGTACTTAAATAAGAATCTACACTCCCTGAAGTCAACAAATATTTGAAACAATGAATGAGTGCATATTCCACTCTTGTCTCATTTCAAAAGAGGGGAACAGAACCAAATAAGAATATGAAGAAAAATTAGTTGTCAGGTTAGTTCTCAAGGCATGGAAATCAATGATTTGTTTTGTGCTTTTGCCTTGAATCTTTTAGCAGAAGCGCTTCTTTTCTCCCCATGAATTGGAGTTAGCTGGTATTATTGACATATCCACAGAAAGGCTGTAATTTAAAAAATGTATAGTACTTGTCAATGAGTTTATTTAGGGGAGCTTTTGAATGTCAAGGACATTTGAGACAGTTTGCTCATTTTAGGCTGTAGAATTTCAAGACATGAAAGGCTGGGAATAGATATATGTATTTTTTTTGTCTAGAAAAATGCACAATAGACTTGTTTTAATTCCTATTTCTTGTTAAATTTCTGTGTCTCAGTATTCAACATACCTGTCCTCAGAAAGTCCCATGCTGTACAGAATCACAGAATCACTAAGGTTGGAAAAGACCTGTAAGATCATCAAGTCCAACCATAAAAAAAAAAAAAACAACCCAAAAAAACCCACCAAAACCACCCACAAACCACAAAATACACCACAACCCACACCAAAACAACCCACCCACACCACACAGCACCATGCCCATCAAGCCACATCCCACAATGCCACATCCACACACTCCTTGAATACCTCCAGAGAAGGAAGAAGAACTACAGTCTATGGCAGCCACTGAATCTTCAACTTCCAAGTCTTTGGCCTAGTATCAGATTCATTATTATATAGTAACTTGCTCTAACAGCAGGGTATATTAGATACTGAGTGCTATCCTCAATTATGTATATATTCTCTATTGTTTATTGCAAGAGGGCTATTTTTTTCCCAAAACTTACATTGACCCTTCTTGTGTAGCCAGAAGAATGAGTAAGAGGTAAAAAACAACCATGTGTTTAACATGAAATTAAGAAATTACAAGTACATCCTTCAATGCATGTAAGTTTTAGTGGGATCCAATGAAAAGAAGCCAGTGGAAAGAATGACTGATTTAATATATTATGAATCTCTGTAAAAGATTTCGTCTTTAGGTTTCAAGGCTATGGAAAAAGCTGACATCCTGGACTCCAGAAAATCCAACCAGATGTGATTTGTTCAACAGGAGATGTAAAGTATAGCTGCTCATATTCTCTACATAGCTAAGACATGATGTAGTCTGAAGTCACAGACTAAAGTCAGGTTTTCATAATGCATTTTTTCAAGTCACTAAGGAAAGCCAAGAGCACCTCCTATAGGTCTGCTCCAACCTGTTGCTCTACAGCCAGGATCTTTCCTGGGAGCATGTTTTATCAGTCAGGTTCTTTATTTTCCTAGCAACAATGTCCAAACAACTATTAAGTCCTATTAACCTATAATGATTACTGATTCCCATTAATAAAAGCTTTTCATTTGTTTAATTGAAAAGGTTTTACTGTCTACAATATTTCTTAGAGCTGTTTTAGAAAATTCAATAAAAGAAATACTTCATTTCTTCTTCATTATCTGAATATGTTCATTAACATTTCTTTGAAATAGCTGCTGTTGTTGATACTCCAGTGATCCAGAGTCTCACTAGTGTCAGAATCACTCTATTGACTACAAGAAAGAGCAACCTACTGATATTTCCCTTCCCAAAACTCTCAGTCTATAACTAACCAAAGCATTTTACTTTTCTCAGGTGAACATCTATTCAGTGAGCTAATGTAGCAAAAAAGATTGTCAGCCAGCTTGTAGCTATTATGGTGATTCAGAGGATACCATAGGATGCACATGTCATTACTTGGCACATCCCTCAAATCTCATCAAATGCAAGAAGGAATGCTTGATTAGATTCAGACAGTTGCAAGCAGGGACATGTTTGGTTGCCATCATTCAGTGCAGGTATCAGCATAATTGTTATCTGCTTTGAAGTTAGGGTAACTTTTTTTATAACAGTGCACTCCTGATGCGGCTGTAATTTGTGTGCAGCATATTAGATCAAAACAAAAATGACTGTATTTGTTGTGAATAGTATCAGTTTTTAATATTCTTCTCATTTACTGTAGCCAGGGCACAGTATTCTGCAAAGGAGGAGGTGATACAAATCACTGATAGATTGCTTTACCTGAGACAGCACAGTAGTTAGTCTGAATTGAACCGTTGTTCATAGAAAGTAAATTACTTGAATATAGCCTGAATTGTACAAGTCTGAAGTTTTTAGGGAATTACATAAATGCAGTTGGACTGACTTTGAGCATAATCTGTTTGCTGTACTAACAGAACTATGTTTTCTGAAGAGCTGACTTTGCCCACAGTTTGAACACAGATAAGAAGAAAGTAGCACAAGAAGTTCTTGAAAACTTAACTCCCCTTAATCTCCCTACTCTGTCTAAGTAGTTGTAATTGTCATAATCAATCTTTTTGCTTTTGGGCCATCAAATTTTGGGCCTGGATTATACACCTACAAATACAGATGGTAACCAGAAGTCCTTCCTATAATATCTACCAGTAAAAATGCTTCTGGAAAAATCACAAACAAGCCTTCCTTTAGAGGAATTAAATAAAATTTTGAAAATTTATTATATGCATATTTATCTTTCTGTCTTCTTCTTGAAAGAATTACATTATATAAAGTTTTACTCATAGCAGATTTGTTTTATTCAAAGTAGTATTACTCACATTTCTTTGTGTCGAATATATGTACAGTTTTCTAAAAAAATCTTATACAATATTTGACTATAATATCCTGACATAATGTGTTCTATAGGATGACTTCTTATAAGACTTGTAAGAAAGTATAATATAGTGATAAAGGATTTATTCATAAATTAGGTTCCCGTTGGAATCTGTGTAATCAACAGTATTCCCACATACCTGTAATAAAGCCTGTTTCTTGACTTTAGAAAGCTAACTCTTCCATGTTGCTTTGAGTCCCTTAGGCATTGAAGAAAGAATGAAAGCAGTAATTCCCTATTGGTTGTGTTCTCTGCTTTTTCCCAGGAATTAAAAAACAATTCACCCTACTGTTGAGATTTTAACTTATGGCATGTTTTGTTGTTGTTGTTCGTTTCTTCTATTTTAACTGAGCTCTCATTACTATGCTATTTGAACACTTCAGGTTAAATTCTGGGAGTAATTCGAAGAAAGTCAGCACATCAGCTCTGGAAAGTAAAAAAATTACATTACCCTTACCTTTTCTGTGAAGGCTACAGACATTAACCTGTATGTGCAAGGTCAAGAGCTACTTCTGTCAGCCATTCCATCTACGTATCTTGTTGCAAGTGTGGGTACAATAGCAGAGCTCCAGGTACACCCCTATACAGCTGAAGTACCATAGCAGAGAAAATATTTATATAACAGTAAGACAGTTTACTTTCCCCTCTCTGTTTTACCCCATTTTGGGCTCTTGGAGAAAATTTGGTCATTGGTTTACTCTTTTAATAAGTTTGAAGGAGCTTGTATAGAAATGCTTATAAAAAGGCTAAGGAGGAAGTGAAACATGAAAAGTTACTGAGTAAGGAATAATAAAACACCCATTTGAGATGGCAGGATTCATCCCATGATGTACTAAGTATATAGATAACCATATGAATCTTAATAAGTAATGCCCACTGAGTTCACTTTGTGTGTCTGTGTAGAAATTCTGCCTTTGTGTTCTTTTTCATTTGGTAAATCAACTTTCTCTTGAATAAAGAAACTGCTCATCTGCTTTCAGCAAAGCACTCCATAGAGATGGATGGAAGTAAGGAAAATCTTCATGAAACATTGAAATATTTAAGATTATTATATTTTTTAATGTTTGAAGTGCAACACCATTTTCCTTTCTTGTGATTCTTTTCCTCCTTGCCAAACGAATCAATAACTCTGTGATTTATATGCATTCTTTCTTTCATTTTTCCTCTTTTTTGCCACAGAGTAAATGATAATAAATGATACGTAGAACTCATTATTCACTTATTAGTAGACAGAATTACTACTTTTAAAATGTTTAAAATTTCTACAGTGTTGGAAAATTGCAAAGCTGCAAACAGAAAATAAAAAAAAACACACAAAAATGGAAAAAAAAAATCCTACAAATGTATTTGCAGATAATAAGTTCTACTTCATTGAATGAGTGAAAGAAATAAAGAGAAAATTAATAAAAGAAAGATTTGGTGAGGTATGTGTGTTTTTTGTTTTTTTGTTACCATTCAAATATGCCAGATTACAAGTAGCTTTAACTGTTCCAAATGAACTTAAGTGCTAATTCCATTTTGCTGAACTAATAATTACAGGTTTAGGAACAACCGGAGGTTTGCCTGTTAGCTTGGACTATGATGATAAAACTAATGAAACCAAACTTTCAGACTGGTTTGTTTTTAACAAGGACAAAAAGCCAGAATGTTTTTTATAATTTGTTTTGCAAAGAAAAGAGGAAACAACAAAAGACACCTCATTGTACCTGAATAAAATGTTTCAGAAGGAAAGCTTTTGATAATGACTACATTAATATTCTTAATATTCTTTAATTGATATACCCCATGCAACCCGTTCTCTTTCTATGATAGTGAATCCTACTTTTGTGAAACCTTCTTTCCTACCATACTTTTGTTTATCTATCTTGTTCTTCTCCAGTGGGTACTCATTTTTTCTAACGACCATCAGTTTCGGAGTAAGAACATCATTCATTTTGTATAGGGCACTGAAGAACTATCAAATTGTAATGATTTTCAGTCATTGCAGACCTGGGCCAGATTCAAGCCTAGCGACTCAATGATGAAAGCTCCTGAATACTACTAGCTATTCCCTGAACTGCTCAGTTCCCATTAAATAAATGCACAATGTATTTGTCATTAGGACTCCTATCTTCTCATTCTAATTCTCCATATTAGAAGCTGTTGCTCTAAAAATAAAAATATATTTGCATCCACCAGGTACTTTTTCCTCTAGGTGCAATGTTACATTAATATATCTACAGTTACGGTCAGTTAAATTTTCCACTGCAAATGAGTGGTTGGAGGATTCCTATCTTCATTATTTTGTTCTAAATTCTAAGCAGTTTCTAAGTGTGATATTCATTTTATGAGAAAACATATTACAAGAATCAAAGAAAAACTCAAACAAAAAAGTATTTTTTACATGATCCAGTAAGAATAGGTAGCAATAATGGTTCAAACTAATTACAGTCAAGGGTCATCTAACAACTGAGCTCCATAATTCAAAAATATACCTTAGCTGTTTTAATTAACACTGGCACAGAAGTTGTTAGCAAGATGCATTGCTTTGTAAAAACATTTTTAAAAATGAAAAAAAATTTAATTACTTAAGCCATTGTTTAATGACCATATAACCACAAAATAATTATCTAGTTATTTTTCCTTATAAACTGAAAGCCTTATTACAGAACCTGAAAGCAAGTTATAAGGTAATTGCTTTTGAACTACTTGGTAACTTCAGGTATAATTGCTAAGTAATTTGCAAAATATGTAATTGCAATGGGCCATATGTTCCTATGTCTTGTGTGCTGCACAATGTGGAAGTGTGTCACAAAAGTGACTCAGAATATCTAAAACAGGGTATAAGTACTGAAGAAGCAGTATTAATGTTAAAACACCTTGAAGAGAAATCTAAGCACAATCTACAGTACTTTTACTGGTAAGCAACAGAAGTCATTGCTATTAGAAAGGTGGGAGGAGTCAGCTAGGAAGTATTTTGTACCATATGTCTGCTTCACAACTCACTGAAGAAATGTCAGAAGAACATTGCAAGTTAATATTGCCTGAGACAGTGATAACTTACAATACACTGACAACACAGATTGCAGATGGCCAAATTACCACTACAAACACCTTCTGGCACCTGACAGCTTACCAGATGCTGGTGGGTGTCATTTGCTACTTAATCATGTACCTGAGGAGAGATTATGGAGTTCCTCTCCAGGATCCTGTGGTATCCATGTTCATAAACCATCGATGGTCCTGATGCAGGAATTCAACACAGTGCCAGGGTAAATAGTGTCATGTATGTGTGTAGATACCCTGATGAAGTACCTCTACTGCCTTACAGAACAAATGCAAGACTGGCTTAACTGATTGCTTTGCATTGGTAACCTTATTAACAATAATGTTAGGGAAAGCTCCAAATACCTAATAACACATTTATGAAGTTGCAGAATAGCATATCAAAAGCTTCTCCAACATCAGTTTCTGGAAATATCCCTATAAGATTGAGACTTTTATTCCTTCTATCCAAAAATAGTCATAGTGTATTTGCATGTGGCCAAGTTTGTTTGTCAACTTTAGATTTTTAATGTAAGCAAATTCTGACTACTGAATAAATATTCTTCTAGAAACCTGAGAGTGAGAATATTCCAAAGTATCCTGGGAATTATACATGTGTTTGCTTTTCTTTTTCTATTTTAATATTTTATCCAACCTTTTAAAATTATTTTAATCTTGTCTCCCAGTTGTGAGCTTATTCAAGATTTTGCCTGCCTTTAGCCATAAAATAAAATAAAATAAAAAAAGCTCTGCAGACTTCATAGAAACCAAATCACATAGCAACAGATCACCAAGGTTTTCATGAGCCTTAGTGCTTTCAATATGTACTCTCTACTGACTTTATTTTATAGGTATTTACATAGACTATTTTAATACACGGCTTAAAAGGCTTCAGAATTATTATCCAGCTTGCAGGATAAAAATAACACATAATGAACTCTGACAATTTAGTCATACACATTTTTGTGGTTCACAGATTCTTTTTCCGTTTCCTACTTGAAGTTCCTAAGTAAGTACTATACTCTTTTCATTCACATAGCATTGATACAACAAGGGAAAGTTGGGATCCCAGAATCAATGCTTGGTTAGCTGCCAGATGAGAAATTAGGAACCAAAGTTGTATCTCTAATAAAGAATATATGACTTGTATTTAGATTAATACAGTATTAGTATAGAACATAGTAAGACAGCTTGAAAGCTGCAAAAAAACAGGAAGAAGGATCAAGTGACAATCAAATGCAAAAAGTGAGAAATAAAGTTGGCATTGTGGTAGACATGACAGAACCTCTATCTGGACATCAGATGTTGATTTTACATAGCAACTGGGAACCTATATGGAAGAAAAGATGAGTATATGAGAGTGGAGAAAAGAGAAGAAGGTCCTAATCTGGTAAGAGCAAGAAACAACACAGGAACTGAGAAAGAGCACAGGGATCCAGACTCCACTGTAATTACACACAAGATTTAAATAGCTTTGCTTACCTGTAGCTTTGCATATTTAGATTCCTCATAAATTTAGTACAAACTGTAGTTTTTTATAATAAAATCATACACCTAGTGACTGGTGACCCAGTGTTGCTGTATTTGCTCTTTAGAGTACAACTTTAAGCTGGAATAATGCTATATTCTTATCGTGAAAATGTACTTGTCTAGCTATTTTAAGCTACCAATTGTTAAATGAACTAGTAAACTGAATGGTGAGTGGACTGAAAGTGTTGCCTCAATCAGCTAGTCTGTTTATTAGGTGATGTTATCTCCCAATCAGTCAGGGCTGGCCCAGCTGGTGATTGGTGAGCTTTCACACAATCAACTGCCCAGGTTACTGACGGATAACAGCACTTGATTGATGTGTTTCAAAACGTAGCCCAAATCTTCCAGCAGTGTAACTCATTTATGTATGATTAAGTAGATTATGCTTAATCATAGGGAAGGCCGCACAATATAAAGGTGATTAAAAATCACACATAAAATTCAATGAAAAAATCTAAAGTAATGAGCTGGAGGAAAAATTAAGAGGAAATGATAATTTGCCATGGACCTAATGCAGGGTGTGTTTGCATCTTACATCATGCAGGTCCTGTTAGCCCATCTTTAGTCCATCTAGAACTAAAACTGGTACAAAATGCAATAAGGATTATTTGGTATGTGGGATGGATTCTGTCTGAAGAAACAACTGATATTACAATTCCTCATCTTGCACAGGAGGTAAAGGAAAGGAGTAGATCTGATCTAATCAAGAATGTTACTGAGAAGATGAATTGGAAATGATCATTCTGAATTTCTGATAACTGCAGAACTAGAGATACCAATTAAATTATAACATTTACTTTCCAAAGAAGTAAAAACTATCCCAGAGTTCAATAGGGAGTTGGACAAATTGCTGGAAGATCAGTCTATAGATAACTATTACACATTGTCATCCAGACGAAGCTTTGGGCTCATGAAGTTCCGACATCACTGACTGCAGAATGCAAGGAGAGCGGAACAGTCATTTAATACTTGCCCTGCTCTTTTTACCCTTTCCCTAACCATCTGTTCTACGCTGCTGCTGGAGATGGTATACTTGGCTAGATGGGCCTTCAGCCTCATCCAGTACAGCTGTTCTTACATTCTTTTGTATTTATATACATGGTTGGTGTTGAATAATGGGTAACAAGGGGACAAATATATGGTAGAACTGAGCAGATGTCCAGATTTAAATTGAATGTTCATGAACTGTTACCAGAATCATAATTTCTAAGGCCTGTGACACTATTGTATGGAGTTAGGAAACCAACACCACTTTTTCACAAAATCTCTATTGCTGTTATAAACCAGTAGACGATGATGATGTGTAAAGATGTCTTCCCATGGCATGATAGATGTTTGAGTTCTTTTAGTTATTTATGCTAGATCTTTGTTTTTAATAGTTGTCCACATAATGGTTTACCAAAAAATTTTGGTTTTGTTTTTTATTATGTGGGCCAATATAACACAGAGTAATAAAAATCATTCTATACTAATGTCTAAGAAGAATATTTTCTAATATGATTTTCTAGGCCAATAATTACTTCATTATATCTTTTCTTCCATGAGTAATGCATTGTAGTACTAGCAGA
Organism: Gavia stellata; assembly: GCF_030936135.1. Lineage (NCBI taxonomy): Eukaryota > Metazoa > Chordata > Aves > Gaviiformes > Gaviidae > Gavia > Gavia stellata. Next base: position 36,246,397 of record NC_082594.1, read on the forward strand.
AGAAATCTCTTATATTAGCATTATCAGTGATTCCCTTTTTATACTCAGAATTCATAAACCTGGACATGCAGGATAATGCACTTTTATAGGCTACATTTGTTTGAATCTGATTTTGAACTAGAGTGTGCTGGGCTGTTGTAGAGCATTTGTCCAGGACAAGGCAAAGAATCTTCACAGAATCACAGAACGTCTGAGGATGGAAGGGACCTCTGGAGAGTCTTCTGGTCCAACCCAGCCCTGCAGGTGCAGCCTCACCAGTACTGAATAGAGGGGAAGGATCACCTCCCTTAAACTGCTGGCAGCACTCGTAATGCAGCCCAGGAGGCTGTTGGCATCCTTTGCTGTGAGGGTGCATTGATGGCTCATATTAAGCTTGTTGTCCAGCAGGACCCCAAGATCCTTCTTGGCAAAGCTACTTTCCAGATGGTTGCCCTCCTGCGTATACTGGTGCACGGGGTTATTCTTCCCCAGATGCAGGACTTGGCATTTAGCCTTGTTGAAATTCACAGGGCTCCTCGCCAGCCTATTTAGGTCCCTCTGAATGGTGGCACAACCGTCTGGTATATAAACCATTCCTCCCAGTTTTGTATCATCTGCGAACTTGCTAAGACTTCATCCCATCGTCCAAGTCATTAATGAAGATGTTGAAGAGTATTGGACCTTGATTGACCCCTGGGGTACACTGCTAGCAGCTGACTCCAGTGGGACTTTGTGCCACTGATCATAGCCCTCTGGGCCTAGTCATTCAGCACAGTCAGTTTGTCTGTAATGCTGTTATGTGAGACAGTGTTGAAGGCTTTTCTGAAGTCAAGGTAAAGAATATCTGCTGCTCTGCCCTCATCCACCAAGCTGTTCACATCATTGTAGAAGTCTATCAAGTTGGTCAAGCATGATTTCGCCTTCATAAATCCATGCTAATTACTCCCAGTTACCTCCTTGTCCTTCATGTGTTTGGAAAAGCTTTCCAGGAGGTTTTTCTACATCATCTTCCCAGGGACTGAGGCTAGGCTGACTGGCGTGTAGTTCCCCAAATCGCCCTCTACCCTTCTTGAATATGGGAGTGATATTTCGTCTCTTCTAGTCTTCAGGTACCTCTTCCAGCCACTATGACCATTCAAAGGGAATCAGGAGTAGCCTTGCAATGACATCAGCCAGCTCCCCTCAGGCCCCATTGACTTACTTACATGCAGTTTGTTGAAGTGCTCTCTGATTTGGTCGTCCTCTGCTGACAATAAATATTCATATTCTTCATAGAAGAAACTATAGATATATCTGTATGACCATGTAGTATA